>NW_027197602.1:15000-40000 GCF_038502225.1 Cherax quadricarinatus | reverse complement strand
GTCTTGCATTACGAGCTAGAACTGAAATCCCTCCAATGTATCAGGGAACCACAGGCGTATGATCAATAAATCTCCATGATTAATATTTTCACATTTGTAAAAAAAAATCAAAATGTTCTCTCTACTAGTCTATGCATTAACCATTATTACTTGCAAACATTCTTTGGATTCACATTTTGATCTATTTATTGTATACCTTACTTAAATTTGTGTGAATTATTGTTTTTAAGTACTGTACTGTAAAAAGTACATAAATATGTATGTTTTGGCTGACATTTATTTTTTTTTTTTTAAAGTCATAGCCTTCTGTTAAAAATTAGGAAGCAAGTTTTGTAAATGTAGCAGTAGTGATGGTAACACTTTGCTTTTAAAATGTATACTGGTAAGCAAAAAAATCTTTCTGATGATCTATTGTTACTCATAAATTATGGTACCAATTTTGCAAGATTTTAATTGTTTTTTCAGTGTTTTTTTGGCTTATCACTAACTATTATAGATGTTGTGGAAACAGCATAGGAAGTAGATTTGATTCTAGATAATGTTTTATTTTGCAGAGCTCCATCTCGTTTAAATTAAAAAAGTATGACCAGCTACATATAAAATTGAAGGAGAAAAAATGTGAGTCATGCAAGATAGGTGATAAAGTAGGCATACTGCTAGGACATTGTAAATGTCCCCCCAAAAAAAAAAAAAAAAAAAAAAAAAAAACAGAATCTATATTTGCTTTAAAATTATTTTACCAAAAGATCGATCATAGATTAAAGGTGTCAAATGAAGGCAATGAATATCTTAACAAGTCTCCTGAGAAACTATTTTGGTTTGGGAAAAGCAACAGGTCCAACACCATTTTTCTGCAGGCTGAATCAAACCTAAATCAGCAGCTTCCTACTTTTTACCCAGTTAATGTAAGATTTGATTTGAAAAGATTATTGTAATGAGGGGAAGCTTAATTTTTAGGACTTCAGGCATTCTTGGTCATAGAACTGGAAATGGTGGGAAAAATGGTTGTGGGTTTAAAACAAAAATGTTTGACATTGGAGAATAAGAGTAGATTGGTGGAGGAGGGAAGAAATACTGTACAGTATAGGTAAATCATCCAACCACTGTACTTGTTTAAGTTTATGTGATATTGTATAAGTTTTCATCTTAACTGTATGGGTTAGTAAATTAGTGTTCCCTGTAGGGTTGCTTTGATATACCTTTATTTTTTTGGGCACTATTGTTGACAGATGTTATTTAGCTGGACAGAGGTCTTGATCATCCTTTCAGAGATTATTGGGTTGTTGATGTGGCAGGTTTTCATGATGAGTTTGTTAGTTTCTTACATTTCGGTGGGTTGTATGCCATTGATGTTTGGGGAAAATGTTACTTTTCATTGCTGGGAAAATAATAATTCTATACTTTCTTGGTGTCTGGGATATCCCATCCTTAATTTCCTGGTAAATTACCTAACATTATTAGTCATGGATATTCGAACCTCTCTGTCTTGTGTTGCAGTAGCAACCTGCAGGCTAGATCTATGTGATGGGTCTTGCATTTCATAATTGTTAGTATAGTAATGGTTATATCAAGTGAGTGGTCTCTGTCATGGATGTAGAATGCATTTATTTTTAAGCTGTGTCAAGTGACACTGTCTTGTTTCCTGACAGACCAAACACCATAGTTTTCTAATGTTTTACAGTCTTATATTAATGATTTAAAAAATGTGAGTTTTGCTTAATGTTTCTACCCTTTGCAGTCCAGCTGTCTTAGCTTGGATTGTGAGTGACATTTATGTGCTTGGATAATCTGTTGGTATAGTCAAGTTTAGTTAATGTTACTTTTGTCCCAACATGTTTTGTGGGATTGAAAAGTTTGTTTCATAATTATGGCTTTTCATTATATTTTTGATGGCATTTGGACATTCTTGATTGCTACTCATTCTCCATCATTTGTAGTACTAGGAACATCCTGTTGCATCAATTTCAATTTTATTTGTATTGGTGATATTTTTTTTGTTAACTTTTCTATTTAACTGTTCTCTCTACATTTTTCTTCATAAAATCTGCATAACTACTCCTGGGTTTTATCTCTGTGGTGGATGTCACAGTGGTTGTGGTAGGCATTTGCATATAGTGTATAGAAGTGTACAAGCTCATACATATAAGAGTGGGATACTTTTCAAAGGTGAGGGGGAAGTACCTTGATGCCAGTGAGGGGCTCTGGATTCAAGGATTCAGAACTACCCTCCTTTTTAACCTTCCACTGCCCAAGCACTGTATGATCCTCATAGGTTCAGCACTTCCACATAAAAATAAAAATAAGGATGAGATGTGTAAATAGGATTTGGGTTTTAAACATGCCCTTGAAGGAAAGCAGTCTCGAAGTGTTGCATAAACAAAGGATGCTCCTCTTTTTTTTTTTTTTTTTTTTTTTTTTTTTTTTTTTTTTTAGCACCAGTTGCCTCTCACCTACATAGTGACCCAAAAACATAGGAAACACATTCACCATCATTCACTCAGTCACTTTGCCAGAAATGTGCTGACATCACATTTCAGATAACCCTTTGAACTGCATTATTCTCATATCTCCTCTAGGGTGCAGGCACTGTATTTACCACTTCCAGGATTTGTGGCTGGCTAAGCAGTTTCCTGGTTATTAAAAATTAATATAGACTTAGCAAATATAAAAATACATATTCAACACATTCAGTGGAGAAGCACAGTTTATTTGTAGTTATGGTGCCCCACTATTCACCCTTTTCCTTTTGTAACAATGAAATCTTTAAAAGAACGAACAGTGTGTGTGAAATTTATGTTTAAAGCATGGTAACACAGCTAGTGAAACTCAGAATATTTCAGCAAGCATTTGGCAACAAAGCAGTGGGTCAGTCACAGTGTTTTGATTTATTTTTTTGATTCAAGACAGGATAAACATCATTTGAGGAGGATGAAATGCCCTCATTATCCATCAGTGTTAAAAAAAGATGCCAACATTGAAAAAGTGAGGAAAACTATTCATGATGATCATTGTCAGAATATCCAGGACATTGCAAGTTCTGTGGGGAATTACTTATGGGTTGTGTCAAGGCATTTTGACTGATAATTTGAACATGAGTGGTTGTAATTAAAGACCAGAAATTATTGTATTAATGTTGGTAGAATTACCGACAATATGTAAAGTAAAAGGACACAAGTGCAACTAATGTGACATTTTGTTGTGGCAATGTTTTGCTCTCCAGGAGCTTTACCAAGTCGTTACAAATGATACATGGACACAGAGGGTATATATAGGTTTAGTGTGAGGTATACTACTATTGGTAGTAGTAGTAGTAGCAGTAGTAATACAATATGGTAGAACAATCAACTTGCACATGAGTAAAAGGTTATAAAAGCTATTACTTGGGTAGCATAAAAATAGGTTAGACAAATATTTCTGTTGGTGGCTGGATCTGAGAAGGTCTGTTGCGGTGTTCCTCCTCTGTTGTGTTCTTGTGTAGCACAGGCTATGTAATGGCAAGGTTTACTGTTTTGAGGAGGATTTTTGCTAATACTTCAGAGATGATGAAGCTGCCTTTATTTTGCTTGATTGTTTTAGAAACAGCGATTAATGATGATTCAAGGCATTTGTTTGTGGAAATCAGGCTCTCTGATTACTAGTCGGGCATTGTTGGATTTCATGAGGTGATTGGTGGAATTCTGGTGTTGTATGCAAGCGTTGTTCAAGTTATCATTCCTACATTTGTTAATGTGTTCATTGAGGCATGTTTCCAGGTTCCTAGCTGTTTCACCTACATATATCTTGTCACAGCTTCCACAATTTCACAAGATGTAGTGTAAACTCCTGCATGGACTGGTTCATGGTGGTTCAATTTTGTCCTGGTTAGATCCCTTATGGAAGTGCTGGATGTGATGGCAACTCTAATGTTAGTTTGTGCTGTTGGGAAGAATTATAACTTCATTAGGAGTGGTGTTGTTGCATGGAGAATTGATGATCTGAAGTGGATGAGATTATTTTTGTTGGTAGGTTTGCGGTCAACTTGAAATCTTAGGTTATCAGCTTTGTGAATGAGGACATCGAGAAAAGGTAGCTTGTCATTAGATTCTTCTAGAGTAAACTGGATAGCCAGTTCAACTGTGTTGAGCCTTACCTAAAGATTCCACACATCAAAATGTTTGGGAGTTATTATGAGGACGTCGTCCACATAACGTAACCAAGTGACACTGGTGGGGATGATGTTGGAGAAGTGTTCAGCTTCCAGGTGCTCCATATACAAGTTGGCTAAGATGGTGCTGATAGGAAACCCCATTACTCCTCTTCAAGGGGGGCTCCTTGGCGTGGTGAAGAGGCTCTTGGTCTGAGGAATTAGCCCTGTCGGTCTTCTTCCTCAGACCGAACCTAATTACCCCCCATTCTCCCCTCCCCTATCCCATCCTCCCCATCCTCCCCTTTTTCCATTCCTCCTCCTCCTCCTCACCCCTCCCTTTTGCCCTTCCTCTTTTTAGCCTTCGTGATTTCTCCCACAGGCGCGCTAGTTCCTAGGTAGGGGAAAGGACACCGGGGTCGATCCCATTCCGTTGAGGTTTCTTGGCGGTGGCGTAGTTTGCCGTGGAATCTGGATTGCCTAGGGATGTCCCGATCCCTCTCCGGTATCCCGGAGTAGCTTTGGGTGTCTTTTGGGCGACGGGTGTATCTCTGGAAGCCACCTTTCGGATTCCGGGGGTGGTGGCTGAAGGAGGTATGCTTTGTGGCGGATATCCGGCCGCCCTCTCTTTTGTCCACCGAGGTAGCTCGGCAGATGTGAGGTTGCTATCCCGGATTGCTGGTTTACTGGCATGAAGGGTAGGGTATGGCACGGGTTCCATGCTGCATCTGCGCTACTAGCGGTGTCGAGTCCTCTTGGGCGCGGAGGGAGATTTCCGGCCCTTTCATTCCTCCTGGGAACTATTCCTCCCCGCTCCCCCCTTTTTTTATTCTTTTTTTTGTTTTTATTTTCTTTTCTTCTTTCTTTTTTTTTCTTAAAAACAAAAAGCAAAGGAGTAACCTAACCATGGCAGCCCTAGTCCATGAAACCACTACCCCCGGGCCCCTTCTTGATACCGCACCCCATTCTGACCCTGCCTTGTGTTTAGACCACTCTTCGGACACTCCTGATGCCCCTGTACCTCTTGCTGGTGCTGTTTCCTCACCCGCTTCAGGTACCGGGGCTTCGACTGACTCCTTCGATTTGTCTGAACTCCGCTCTCCTTTGACTATGCTTCCGGCTTCTCCCTCTACGGTACGGCAATTTTCGAATCGCCCACCCATTTCATGCCGGACCAACTCCGGTCCTACTCCTAAACGCCAACGTCAATCTCCTGATGATGCTCCGTCGTTACCTTCCCATTCTACTCGGAAACGACCGACACGTCAAGCACTCCCTCTCCACGCTCAGTTTCGGACCACACAATGGACTAAATTCTTTACTTTAAGACCAACTTCTTCTTCTGCCTACCTTTCTGACCATAGTATTGCCAAAGCGCTCCTGCGTCATGTTGGCAGAGATATTTCATTTCACGCTCTCAAGAGCGGTACGCGCATCGTCACTGTCCAGAATGCTACCCAAGCTCATGATCTTTCTCTCCTTTCGAATATCGATACTACTCCTATCACTATTGAAAAACATCTTTCTCTCAATTCTTGTAGTGGTACTGTCATTCTGCCCCATACCATAGTCCAACAGAATTTCCAGTCATGTGGCAATGACATTTTTGAACAGCTGGAACTCCAGGATCTCCCAATCCTCAAAGTAGACACTTATGTCCTTCCTGCCCGGGGGCGGAGACGTTACCCTTGCAATGTGGCTCGTTTAACTTTTGACAGCCGAGAACTCCCGTCCTCTGTATATGTCGCGGGACATCGGTTACAAGTTCGAAAGGTGATACCTACACCGCAACAATGTAGAAATTGCTGGCGTTTTGGTCACCCAGCGAAATATTGCAGATCTATGGCCGAATGCCCAGTCTGTGGTGCCGACGACCATTCTAATACATCTTGCAGTCAACCTCCATCTTGCCTTAATTGTAATGAAGCTCACCCTTCGTACTCCCGCCGTTGCCAGGTCTACTTAAATGAACGTGAAATCCGTTGCCTCAAAGAGGCAGAAGGTCTCCCTTATGCTATGGCAGTTACTCATCTCCGCCTCCAAGGGAGACTACCCCGTGTTTCTTATTCTCGTGTTTCCAAACGTCCCCCCACTTCTGGGGTCCCATCTTCTGCAGCCTCCTCTGTTGTTACCCCTCCCATAGCCACTACGGCATCTAATCCTTTTGCTGTCCTTGGCTCTGACGTCCCGACTACAACTCAGTCTGTTCTCACATCTTCGCGTCCTTCCTCACAAGCCCCAGTATCGACAAGACCTCGTACGACACCTAATACCAATCGCCCCTCTACTCAGAAGTCCAAAAAATCCACATTGCTCAAATCTTCTTTGCCCCTTCCTTCCCTTCTTCCACCTCCACACTTTACCTTTCCAGTCTCTGTACCTAGTTCTTCCCCTCTCTCTGGCTCTATTACAAGTGTGGAGATTCACCCTCCTCCTCGTACTATGCCTTCCACCCCCGTCCCCTCCCAAGTTTCTCCCTCTTCTGTCACCTCCCAGGTTTCTGCCTCTTCTGTCCCCCCCCACACTTCATCTCCAGTCCCTTACACTTTTCCCTCCCCCTCTACTTTGGTACAGTCCATTACTGTCCCAATCTTTACTCACCCTCCTCCTCCTATCTCCAATATGGTCTCCCATACATCTTTGAATTCAGAAACACTTGAAGCCATTTCAGAATATATTGCAGAGACTAAACCTTCAATGGACACTGATTCACTTCCTGTTCCTTCTCTTCCCTCTCCTCCATCTTCACAACCCCATTCTTCGCAACGCTCCGTTCCTTCGCTACTTGAACATCTTCCAATGCCACCACACGTTGACTTTTCTAACCCCTCTAGTCCGTAGGTGCCTTTACCTACAGATTCCTGATATTTTCTTCATCGCCAATCATGGCCTATTTACAGTGGAATATCCGCGGCCTCAGGGGTAATCGGGGTGAGCTTCAGATGTTGCTTTCCAGGTTTTCCCCTGTTGGTGCTTGCTTACAAGAACCAAAATTACACTCGGCTGTTTTCCAACCTATCTCAGGCTATAATTTATTGTATTCTTCGGATCCTTTCTCAGATGGGACCTTTAATGAAAGTGCCCTTCTTCTACGCAATGATATTCCGTACTGTCAACTATTTGTCCATACCTCGCTGCATTACACTGCAGCCCGTATCCACTTGAATAAGTGGTTTACAATATGTTCTTTATATCTCTCTCCTTCTCGAGCATTTTCTATCCCAGACTTTGCCTTTCTTGTTTCATCCTTACCACCACCACTTCTGTTACTTGGTGATTTTAATGCCCACCATTTCCTCTGGGGGGGGGTCTCATTGTGACTCACGTGGCATTCAGTTGGAGGCTTTTCTTGCGTCTCACCCCCTCCATGTTTTAAATACGGGTACTCCCACCCATTTTGATCCTCGTACTCATACTCTCTCTTGCATCGATCTATCAGTCTGCTCTTCCTCCACTGCACTAGACTTCACCTGGTCTGTTCTACCAGACTTACATGACAGCGATCATTTTCCGATCATTCTTACTTCTCCTTCCTATTCACCACCTTTCCGTAGCCCTCGATGGCAATTTGATCGGGCAAATTGGGATCTTTACTCACACCTCACTGCTTTTAGTGAGGTTCCTTCTTCATCCTCCATTGATGAGCTCCTACACATCTTCTCGACATCAGTTTATACCGCAGCTTCTCATTCTATACCCCAAACCTCAGGCAGGCATTCTCAGAAGTGCGTGCCTTGGTGGTCTCCTGCTTGTGCTCGTGCAGTACGTTTGAAACGTGCTGCATGGGGCAGGTACCGGTACAATAGAACCGCTGAGAGACTTGTTGATTTTAAGCAGAAGCGTGCGATCGCTCGCCGTGTCATCCGTGAAGCTAAACGCACTTGTTGGCGAGACTATGTTTCCACCATCACCTCTGCTTCTTCTATGAGTGCAGTCTGGAAAAAAGTGAGGAAATTGAGTGGTAAATACTCTCCTGACCCGGCTCCTGTTCTACGGGACACTGGTGTTGATATAGCAAACCCTCTCGACGTTGCCATTGAACTTGGCACACATCTGGTCCGTATTTCCCGAGGGCTCCATCTATGCCCCTCGTTTCTTTCCTCAAAGTCTGCCAGAGAGTTAGTACCCTTGGACTTTTCTTCTCTCGGAGAAGAACAGTATAATGTGCCTTTTACACTTCAAGAACTGGAGGCAACGCTCTCAGCTTGCCGATCATCGGCAGCTGGGCCTGATGACATTCATATTCGTATGTTACAACATTTACATCGGTCAGCCCTTGTAGTCCTCTTACACCTCTTCAATCTTATTTGGGCACAAGGAGTTCTTCCCCAGCTGTGGAAATCTGCCATTGTTCTCCCTTTCCGCAAACCGGGTACTACAGGACATGATGCCTCCCACTATCGCCCCATCGCTCTTACTAGTGCAGTTTGCAAAGTGATGGAACGCCTCGTAAATCGACGTTTAATGTGGTATTTAGAGACTCACAACAGTCTCTCCGCTAGTCAATATGGCTTTCGTAAGGGTCGTTCTACCATAGACCCCTTACTACGCTTGGATACGTATGTTCGTAATGCCTTTGCGAATAATCACTCAGTTATTGCCATATTTTTTGACCTTGAGAAGGCATATGACACAACTTGGAGGTATAATATTTTGGCCCAGGCCCATTCCTTAGGCCTCCGAGGCAATCTACCATCCTTCCTTAAGAACTTTTTAACTGACAGACATTTCCGTGTTCGAGTCAATAATGTTCTTTCCCCGGACTTCGTCCAAGCTGAAGGTGTCCCTCAGGGATGTGTTCTAAGCACAACACTTTTTCTCCTTGCTATAAATGATTTGGCCTCTGTTCTTCCACCCAATATTTGGTCATCACTCTATGTTGATGACTTCGCTATTGCTTGTGCAGGCGCTGACTGTCACCTTATTGCAGTTTCTCTCCAGCATGCGGTCGACCATGTTTCCACTTGGGCCACCACACATGGGTTTAAATTTTCAAGTACCAAAACTCACCAAATTACTTTCACTAGACGCTCTGTTATCTCCGATCATCCTTTGTATCTCTATGGCTCCCGTATCCCCGAACGTGATACAGTCAGGTTTCTAGGCCTTCTCTTTGACCGTCGGTTAACCTGGAAACCTCACATTACCTCTCTGAAGGCAACTTGTCACAGCCGGCTAAACCTTCTTAAAACCCTTGCTCATCTTTCCTGGGGAGCTGATCGTCGAACTCTGCTTCGCCTACATTCAGCCCTCGTTTTATCGAAACTCGATTATGGTGACCAGATTTATTCCGCGGCCTCTCCTGCTACTCTCTCTAGCCTTAACTCTATCCATCACCAAGGCTTACGTTTGTGCCTTGGTGCTTTTCGCTCTTCCCCTGTTGAGAGCCTCTATACAGAAGCAAATGTTCCATCCTTGTCTGATCGCCGTGATGCCCATTGCCTTCGTTACTATGTACGCTCTCACGATCTACACAATCCTTCCATTTATAGAATGGTCACCGATATTAGTAGACATTCTTTATTCGTTCGCCGCCCCTGTTTGCTCCGTCCCTTTTCTCTTCGCCTACATTCACTCTTGTCTTTCCTTCAGTTACCACCTTTATATGTTCATGTAGCATCTCACTTTTCCCTACCCCCCTGGGAAGTTCCAGCTGTTCGGGTCTGTTCTTTCTCACTCCCTTGCTCGAAAGCTCAACTGCCTACGGTGGCTTCCCGCTCTCTTTTTCTTGATCACTTCCACTCCCATTCTCATGCCACCGCTGTGTACACAGATGGCTCTAAGTCTTCAGACGGCGTCGGATTCGCAGCAGTGTTTCCGGACAGCGTCGTACGGGGGCATTTACTATCTTCAGCTAGCATTTTTACTGCTGAACTGTATGCCATTCTTGCAGCACTTATTCGTATCGCATCTATGCCTGTGTCATCATTTGTAGTAGTCTCAGACTCCCTTAGTGCTCTACAGGCTATACGAAAATTTGATACATCTCATCCCCTAGTTCTCCGTATCCAACTTTGGCTACGCCGTATCTCTACCAAACATAAAGATATTGTTTTTTGTTGGGTCCCTGGTCATGTCGACGTACAGGGCAATGAACAGGTAGACACTGCTGCGCGGTCAGCAGTACATGACCTACCAATTTCCTATCGAGGTGTTCCATTTCTGGACTATTTTGCTGCAATAGCTACCCACCTTCGCACCCGTTGGCAACAACGTTGGTCAACTCTGCTCGGTAACAAACTTCATTCTATTAAACCGAGCATAGGTTACTGGCCGTCTTCTTGTCATCAGTGCCGAGGTTGGGAGACCACTCTCTCCCGCCTTCGCATTGGCCACACTCGTCTTACTCATGGGTATCTCATGGAGAGGCACCCTGTTCCTCTCTGTGAGCAGTGTCAAGTTCCAGTATCGATTAGCCACATTCTGTTAGACTGCCCTCTCTATCAACGAGCACGCAGAATTTACCTCCAACGTCGTCTTCGTTCTACTACTCTCTCTTTACCTTCCCTTCTTGCTGATGGACCCTCCTTTAATCCTGACTCTCTCATTGACTTCTTGACAACGACTGATTTACTCCACAAACTCTGATGATACTTTTCGCACTCCCCTCAGCCCTTTCTAGTTCAGTCTCTTGCTGTCCTTTACCCTTTCACCATCCACTACCCCGCTGTTATCCGTAACCTATTACTCATCCATCTCCCTTTTGCCACCTGATGCCCTCGCTTCCTTCCTGCCCTGCAGCGCTGTATAGTCCTTGTGGCTTAGCGCTTCTTTTTGATTATAATAATAATAATAATCCATCTTCCAAGCAGAGTTCAAGGTCTTCTTAGTCACTCCCTCCCAAGCCTTACCTATAAGGTTTACACTATTGAGGATATTAAAGTGCTCTCTCCAAAACTCTCTTAGAGTCAGTTGAGTTTCTGAGGTCACTACAAAGCACCTTTCAAACAGAGCTTTTGTGTACAGTTTTTTGAAGTTTGCAATAACCTGCTGGTCCATAGGCTGCAGGAGAGGAGTGGTATTAGGAGGCAAAAACTTCACCTTAATGAAGCTCATGTCCCCATAAAGTCGCTCTGCCACGTCTGTAGGATGACCAGGGGCATTGTCTAACACCAGGAGGCACTTAAGGTCTAATTTCTTTTCAGTTAGGTAATCTTTCACATTGGGGGCAAATGCATGGTGTAACCAGTTATAGAAAAAGTCCCTAGTGACCCATGCCTTACTGTTTGCCCTCCACAGCACACACAAATTATCCTTGAGGACATTCTTTTGTCTGAACGCTCTGGGAGTTTAAAAGAGCACATTTTTTTAGAATAAAAAAAAAATTAGGGTCAGTACTTAGAGATATGAGGCTGAGAAGTTGGCACTGGACGCTCACCGGACAGCAACCTGGCGTCCTGCCACTTGCAGAAGTGTTGCCGATATACCTTTGTTTCTCTTTCATATATAATTTTTATGTTCTGATAATTACAATTTATAGTAGTTCTTGTCATTTTATAACCAATCTTTGTTCTGACACTAGTATTAGGTACTGAAATTGTACTCAAATTGTCACAAACACACTGACAGGTGGACATTTACACCTGCCTTGGTCATTTACTATTGTCTTGGAATATATACAAAGTATTTATATGTCCCAGCAATGTTTTGGATATGTGGAAGTATATAATAATAATGAGGAGGAGGAAGAGGAGGAGGAGGAAGATAAGGAGGAGGAGGAGGAGGAGGAAGAGAAGGAGGAGGAGGAGGAGGAGGAGGAGGAGGAGGAGAAGTAGAAGAATATGTAATAATAATAATAATAGGTAATAATAAGTTGGCTTGAAGCATGAAAAACAAAGTCCACCCTGACAGTGACATGATAAGATGAGATAACATCTGATAAGAGCTGATGTTTGATGAGCACACGTGAGGGTGCAGTGATAATACTGGATAAGAAAAGATTAGAGGTGACATTTGATGAGCATCGTTCTTGCTTTGTTTTCTCTGGTATACAAACATGTCTGCCTGTCTATTTGTCTGTCAAGCTCGCTCTCTATCTGTCTATCCATCTAACTCTGTCTCAGAGAGAGCCACAAGACTGCATCATCATGTTTACTCACATCTTCAAGCAGAGTATAGCACTTTGTCTGGATTTTTGGTGTTATCCTAGGTAATTTACACTATGTATACTTGTATTTATGTGTACCTGTGAGACAGAGATAGACAGAGACAGATTGAAAGAGATAGACAGATTGAAAGAGATAGAGACAGATAGACAAAGACAGATAGAGACAGAGACAGGCAGAGATACAGAGATAGACAGAGATCGACAGACCCTGAACTTGGGGTTAACTTCACCTTCCTCTTAAAAGAGGAGTGTTAATATGACATTACATCTGAATCTTTGGTGTTTGCAGCACTGTTTGCTCTAGCTGGCGCTCAATTTAACTGGCGCTCCCACAAGATACTAAGTGTTCCCAGAATTTTTTAATATGGTGCACACCGAGTATTAAGATGCATTCTATGTGGACCAGGCATCTCAGGGCAATCGTACCAAATTTGGAGGCACCATCGCATTCAGCACTTCCATAAGGGATCTAACCAGGACAAAATTGAACTACCATGAACCAGTCCATGCAGGAGTTTACACTATACCCTGTGGAGGCTGTGACAAGATATATGTAGGTGAAACAGCTAGGACCCTCAAAACATGCCTCAATGAACACATTAACACATGTAGCAATGATAATTTGAACAACGCCTACGTACAACACCGGAATTCCACTAATCACTTCATGAAATTCAATGATGCCCAACTAATGATCAGAGAGCCTAATTTCCGCAGATGCAAATGCCTTGAATCATTAATTGCTGTTTCTAACACGAGCAAAATAAAGGCAGTTTCATCATCTCTGAGGTATTAGCAAAAATACTTCTCAAAACAGTAAACCCTGCCATCACACACACTCTGCTACACAAAAAACACAACAGAGGAGGAACACTGGAACAGACCTTCTCAGATCCAGCCACCAACAGAAACATTTGTCTAACCTATTTTTATGCTACCCAAGTAATATTATTTATAACCTGCTCATGTGCAAGTTGATTGTTCTACCATATTGTATTACTACTACAGTGGAACCTCCACTTACGAGTGCATCCATGTGCGAGTTTTTCCAGATACATGTACGAGCAGTCGCTTGGTCGATTTTTTGCTTCCATGTGCAAGCGAAATTTCCAGATGTAAGCAGGCCTCAAGGGAGGTTCCTTGATGCTGGTGAGGGGCCCTTGCTCTTGATCTAGGGAATTGGATCTCAGTTGTTTGTTGGACTATCTTATTGAAACTTGGGCAATGTATGATGGAAAGATTCTTCTCAATGTACACCAAAAATGAAAGAAATCGGACCATAAATAACGGAGTTCACTTCTTAGCCATTAGCGTCCCTTTAGCGGTATATTTTCGTATGGTTTTTATGGTTGTATTCTCATTTTTTTCGTCTCATTTGATAGAATGGAATATATACTACAGAAACAGATATGATTTTGATTGGTTTCACAATGAAAAGTACCTTGAAATTGAGCTCAAAGTAGCAGAAATATTCGATTCTTTGGCGATGTTCAAGAGTAAACAAATGACATTATCGTCCAATACCTGTCTGACTGGCACTGCCCTTCAACCTTCACATATTGGAAAGCTCTTCAACACACTAGCAAAAGTGGGAGCAGACATCATGAGGTAGCAGTGGCAGACAACATGAAGCAGCAGTGGCAGACATGAAGCAGCAGTGGCAGACATCATGAAGCAGCAGTGACAGACATCATGAGGTAGCAATGGCAGACAACATGAAGCAGCAGTGGCAGACAACATGAAGCAGAAGTGGCAGACAACACAGAGCAGCAGTGGCAGACATCATAAGGTAGCAGTGGCAGACAACATGAAGCAGCAGTGGCAGACAACACAGAGCAGCAGTGGCAGACAACATGAAGCAGCAGTGGCAGACAACTTGAAGCTGCAGTGGCAGACATCATGAAGCAGCAGTGGCAGACAACATGAAACAGCAGTGGCAGATAACATGAATCAGCAGTGGTAGACATCATGAAACAGCAGTGGCAGACAACATGAACCAGCAGTGGCAGACAACATGAACCAGCAGTGGCAGACAACATGAAGCAGCAGTGGCAGACATCATGAAGCAGCAGTGGCAGACATCATGAGAAGAAAAAGAGGATGATTTCCATGGAATTAAAGCAGGAAATCATAGATAAACTAGATGGAGGGTTAAGGACTTGGCCAGGCAGTACCAGCGTACCACTTCTACGATATACATTACTAAAGCAGAAGGAGTCAGTGACAGTGTAGCATTAAGAGTGTAGTAATCATAAGTCACTGTGACTTTTTTGGGTTATCCTAGGTTCTCTACACAAGTAGTCAGGAGCAGGAATGTCCACTGTGGTGGCCCTATAAACCCCAACAACAACAATGGCCACTGTCACCACCACTAGCCACATATGTAATGACATGTATTTTATTCATTCTAGTGTATATATCATGTTTCTATGTTATTAATATTGTTTATTATGTCATATTAAATGAATTGTAATAGATAAATAAGCCATAGAATTTATATTAGGGAAATTATTGAAGTATTTTGCTGTGCCTGGAATGTATTAATTCCATTTCAATAAATTTAAATGAGGAAAATTTACTCTGCAAATGGGCAAATCCATTTGCGAGTAAGGTCACGGAATGGATTAAACTTATGAGTGGAGGTTCCACTGTACTTATATTACTACTACTACTACCAATAGTATTACACCTCACTCACCGATAGCACTAACATCCCATATCATAAAAATCTTTGAAAGGGTCCTAAGAAGCAAGATCACCACCCATCTAGAAACCCATCAGTTACACAACCCAGGGCAACATGGGTTTAGAACAGGTCACTCCTGTCTGTCTCAACTATTGGATCACTACGACAAGGTCCTAAATGCACTAGAAGACAAAAAGAATGCAGATGTAATATATACAGACTTTGCAAAAGCCTTCGACAAATGTGACCATGGCGTAATAGCGCACAAAATGCGTGCTAAAGGAATAACAGGAAAAGTCGGTCGATGGATCTATAATTTCCTCACTAACAGAACACAGAGAGTAGTCGTCAACAGAGTAGTCCGAGGCAGCTATGGTGAAAAGCTCTGTTCCACAAGGCACAGTACTCGCTCCCATCTTGTTCCTCATCCTCATATCCGACATAGACAAGGATGTCAGCCACAAAATAGAGCGAAACACCAACGTCAAAGACCTGGGAGTGATTATGTCGGAGGATCTCACCTTCAAGGACCATAACATTGTATCAATCGCATCTGCTAGAAAAATGACAGGATGGATAATGAGAACCTTCAAAACTAGGGAGGCCAAGCCCACGATGACACACTTCAGGTCACTTGTTCTATCTAGGCTGGAATATTGCTGCACACTAACAGCACCTTTCAAGGCAGGTGAAATTGCTGACCTAGAAAATGTACAGAGAACCTTCACGGCATGCATAACGGAGATAAAACACCTCAATTACTGGGAGCGCTTGAGGTTCCTAAAACTGTATTCCCTGGAATGCAGGCGGGAGAGATACATGATTATATACACCTGGAAAATCCTAGAGGGACTAGTACCGAACTTGCACACGAAAATCACTCACTACGAAAGCAAAAGACTTGGCAGACGATGCAAC
Source organism: Cherax quadricarinatus (assembly GCF_038502225.1). Classification (NCBI taxonomy): domain Eukaryota; kingdom Metazoa; phylum Arthropoda; class Malacostraca; order Decapoda; family Parastacidae; genus Cherax; species Cherax quadricarinatus. Next base: position 24,166 of record NW_027197602.1, on the reverse strand, counting down.
ATTCCCCCAATGAAAAGCAGGGGTGTCACTAGCACGTTAAGAGACCATACAATAAGTGTCAGGGGCCCGAGACTGTTCAACTGCCTCCCAGCATACATAAGGGGGATTACCAACAGACCCCTGGCAGTCTTCAAGCTGGCACTGGACAAGCACCTAAAGTCGGTTCCTGACCAGCCGGGCTGTGGCTCGTACGTTGGTTTGTGTGCAGCCAGCAGCAACAGCCTGTTTTATCAGGCTCTGATCCACCAGGAGGCCTGGTCACAGACCGGGCCACGGGGGCGTTGACCCCCGGAACTCTCTCCAGGTAAGCCTATACATACCCTCTGTGTCCATGTATTGTTTGTAACGGCTTGATAAAGCTCCTGGAGAGCAAAACATTGCCACAACAAAATGTGACATTAGTTGCATATGTGTCCTTTTACTTTACACCAAAGATTATTATTACAATCAAATCTAAGTGCTACAGTCACAAAGGTCATACAGTTTTTTTTCAACAAGTCGGCCGTCTCCCACCGAGGCAGGGTGACCCAAAAAAGAAAGAAAATCCCCAAAAAGAAAATACTTTCATCATCATTCAACACTTTCACCACACTCACACATTATCACTGCTTTTGCAGAGGTGCTCAGAATACAACAGTTTAGAAGCATATACGTATAAAGATACACAACATATCCCTCCAAACTGCCAATATCCCAAACCCCTCCTTTAAAGTGCAGGCATTGTACTTCCCATTTCCAGGACTCAAGTCCGACTATATGAAAATAACCGGTTTCCCTGAATCCCTTCACTAAATATTACCCTGCTCACACTCCAACAGATCGTCAGGTCCCAAGTATCATTCGTCTCCATTCACTCCTATCTAACACGCTCATGCACGCTTGCTGGAAGTCCAAGCCCCTCGCCCACAAAACCTCCTTTACCCCCTCTTTCCAACCCTTTCGAGGACGACCCCTACCCCTCCTTCCTTCCCCTATAGATTTATATGCTTTCCATGTCATTCTACTTTGATCCATTCTCTCTAAATGACCAAACCACCTCAACAACCCCTCTTCTGCCCTCTGACTAATGCTTTTATTAACTCCACACCTTCTCCTAATTTCCACACTCCGAATTTTCTGCATAATATTTACACCACACATTGCCCTTAGACAGGACATCTCCACTGCCTCCAACCGTCTCCTCGCTGCTGCATTTACCACCCAAGCTTCACATCCATATAAGAGTGTTGGTACTACTATACTTTCATACATTCCCTTCTTTGCCTCCATAGATAACGTTTTTTGACTCCACATATACCTCAACGCACCACTCACCTTTTTTCCCTCATCAATTCTATGATTAACCTCATCCTTCATAAATCCATCCGCCGACACGTCAACTCCCAAGTATCTGAAAACATTCACTTCTTCCATACTCCTCCTCCCCAATTTGATATCCAATTTTTCTTTATCTAAATCATTTGATACCCTCATCACCTTACTCTTTTCTATGTTCACTTTCAACTTTCTACCTTTACACACATTCTCAAACTCATCCACTAACCTTTGCAATTTTTCTTTAGAATCTCCCATAAGCACAGTATCATCAGCAAAAAGTAACTGTGTCAATTCCCATTTTGAATTTGATTCCCCATAATTTAATCCCACCCCTCTCCCGAACACCCTAGCATTTACTTCTTTTACAACCCCATCTATAAATATATTAAACAACCATGGTGACATTACACATCCCTGTCTAAGACCTACTTTTACCGGGAAGTATTCTCCCTCTCTTCTACACACCCTAACCTGAGCCTCACTATCCTCATAAAAACTCTTTACAGCATTTAATAACTTACCACCTATTCCATATACTTGCAACATCTGCCACATTGCTCCTCTATCCACTCTATCATATGCCTTTTCTAAATCCATAAATGCAATAAAAACTTCCCTACCTTTATCTAAATACTGTTCACATATATGCTTCAATGTAAATACTTGATCTACACATCCCCTACCCACTCTGAAACCTCCTTGCTCATCCGCAATCCTACATTCTGTCTTATCTATATACATAATTTTTACAATCTCTTTATATCCCCTTATATATTTACATAAATATACATAATAGGTACCTTCCCCTCCTTCATACATGGTGGACCCCCGCATAACGATGGCATCGCATAGCGATTTTTCCGCATAACGATTACTTTTATCGCAAAATTTTTGCCGCGCATACCGATTAAAAACCCGCATACCGATTTTCGTCCGAGACGCGTCCAATGTGCCCTCAGCCAGCCTCACATGTGCCGCTCCGTCCCATTGTTTACCAGCCAGCCTCCGCGGTAACATCCAAGCATACACTCGGAATATTTCGTATTATTACAGTGTTTTCGGTGCTGTTTCTGGAAAATAAGTGACCATGGGCCCCAAGAAAGCTTCTAGTGCCAACCCTGTGGTAAAAAGGGTGAGAATTAGTATGGAAATTAAGAAAGATTTTGAAGGGTTTGGGGCTAACCCTGAGAAGCCTATGCCAGTTGTGGAATCCATTGTGCCTACTTCAAAGATTAAGGAAATGTGTGCAGAGTGGGTTGAACTGCAAACCTTTATAGATGAAAATCACCCTGACACAGCTGTTGCAAGCCGTGCTTGTGACTATTTCAATGACAATGTTATGGCCCATTTTAGGAAAGTCTTGAAGGAACGGGAGGTACAGAGCTCTATGGACAGATTTGTTGTGCGACAGAGGTCCAGTGACTCTCAAGCTGGTCCTAGTGGCATTAAAAGAAGAAGGGAAGTAACCCCAGAAAAGGACTTGCTACCTCAAGTCCTAATGGAAGGGGATTCCCCTTCTAAACAGTAAGAAGATAATGCTCTCCCCTCCTCCCATCCCATCAATCATCACCAGATCTTCAATAAAAGTAAGTGTCATGTAATTGTGCATGCCTTTTTCAGTTTGTGTGTATTAAAATTAACATTTCATGTGGTAAAAAAAAATTTTTTTCATACTTTTGGGCGTCTTGCACGGATTAATTTTATTTCCATTATTTCTTATGGGGAAAATTCATTCGCATAACGATTATTTCGCATAACGATGAGCCCTCTTGCACGGATTAAAATCGTTAACCGGGGGTCCACTGTATATATAATTATAAATTTTTACATCAGCCTTAATGAAAAAAATATGTCTTTAAACGTATAAAAGAAAATTTTAGAAGACTTAATTTTAAATGAGTTCTTGCTAATTGACCAGTTTTACATATTTGGCACGACATAATTATATATATATATATATATATATATATATATATATATATATATATATATATATATATATCTTGAGGCTTTAATCCCAAGAAATTTAACCCTTGTGGTTTAGTGCTTCTTTCTGATTATAATAATAACAATAATAATCCCAAAGAATTTTATCTACCCTCCCTATCATGTATCAGATCTGATTACTGCTCAATTTCCTGCCATTCTATAACTCCTTTGGGTTTAGCACTTAGTTATGATTATAATAATATAATTTGTTTGGGTATAGCTCTTCCCCTTAAATACAATATTAATTGAGGCTTTGTTGGTGGAAGTTTGGTACTATAAAAAACTTGATTATGTAATTTGTCACCCTCCTTTCTTTTATAAACACTTAGCACTTGCATTTCCTTTACATTTGATAAAGCTCTGTAAAGTGAAACATTACCTATATGAAAGAAATTCTACTCTGGTGCTTCTATCGAAGAATACCATATAAGCATAACACTTCCCTGGTATTATGGTCATTATATATTTACTAAATTTGATGTAAAAATCTGAACAGATTATAGTGATAAGGTATTTTGCATTTTTTTTTTTTCACATATGAGTAGTAACTGCTGCTTTGAGCAAAACCAGAGAAAACAAGTTCCATTGGGTGTAGTGAAAAATACTGTATTGTATATAGAAGTAGGTGATAAATATGATCAAGAAATGAGATGCAGAAAGTAGTATTAAACACACAATTTGCAACATGTGTAAGATATTAAATAAATCTTCAGTGATTATCATGAGAAAACAAAGAGCTTTATTTTTTAATAATGTCTTGGTGAGTAGGCTCACATTAGTGTACAATGTTGTTTTCAAAGATTTTGATCTTTATCCCTGAAAGATGATCAAGAGACATTCAGTGTTGGCTCATTACAGAACTAAACAGTGGAGTTCCAGTATTTTGTTATAAGTGCCTCAGTAGTAATGTGCAATGTAAAATACTAAGAATTTGTTTAGCCTAATTTTATGATGCAGTACTAAAAACTCCAAGTATTGATTGTCACTTAATTTTTATCTTGTTTCCTTATCCCTTTTCTTCTTTTCTCTTGTGGCTCTTTATTTGAATCTCACTTAGTGATTTCTTTCAACTCTAACAGCTTTTTGTAGCTTTGAACATTTTTCTTGTTATAGCTAATCTCTATGTATAAACTGTATTCAAATCTAGGTTAATTATTCTAATACAGTGAACCTTTGATATAACGAACTTTTATAATTATGGGCAAATCCCACTGGTTAAATTGTCTGTTTCACTCCTTTGTTTTCAATGTTATTGCATTAAAACTGTAAATTGTATGTACAGTACTGTGTTAGGTGTAAAGTATTTTAGTGCATTTATTTGCTATATTTTAACATTCTGATTTAACAGACTCATCCCCCAATTTGTCTGTTACATCAAGGATTTACTGTATCTCTGTAATAGCTGGAGGCAATTCTTTGGTCAGTCTTATATCTAGGAGGAATATCAACAGAATACAATACTGTACTGTATTGTGTACTGAGAGTTCTCTTAACAAAGCAAAGGGAGCTGAGGTTCTTTTCAGTGACTTAATCAGAATTTTACATATAATTTTGTTTTTATCCAGTTAGATACCGCAGCAGTTAGTGCATTTTGATATCAGACATTAATACATTTGATCCCAAATCAGTTGAGAAACAAAATAATTTAAGTTCCAACTCAAAAAAAAAATCACATTCTTTGTCTAATTTCTAACAAAACAATAAGAACCTATTATGTACACTTATGATGTATTAAAGAATCAGTACATTTTATTAAAGAACACATTACATAAATAATTCTTCATTTTTCACTATAGAAAACATGAAAACAATATTGGTTCAAAGGTTCCCTTCATATTTATACATCTGTAATGTTATACCTTTATTTGAAAACACAGAATAACTAATAACATAATGATATAGGTTTATGTCCTCAGCATAATCAAAATAAAGTTTTGTATGTTTTTAAATGTAAAATTCATCTTTGTAATATTTCAGCCATTTGAAACTCAAGGTACCACTGTATACTAAAAATGTTATAAATGGTGCAAAGGTGACATTAAAACAATATCAAAGATGGGTGATACAAGCCCTCTATCATTATAATATGCTCCTTGTTTATCGATGAGTTTGTTTACCAATGTGGTCTTAGGAACAGAACTCCATCATTAAGCCAGGAGAGGCTATATATAAGTCTTATACATACCTGTTATGAAGTTTAATTGATAAATTATGATAAAAAGTGATAGTATTATCACTTTTTCACTGATGAGAAGCACTTCACAGCTTCTCTTACTTAGGCTTCGAAGAACTGCCGGCTTCTTTACTTTTGCACTTTGGGGTCATTATTATGTAAAATTAAGAAGTATTTTTGGGCCACAGTAAACTGTGGATAACTGAAACCATGGATACCAAATCAGTGGATACAGGGGTTCTACTGTATAATGTATTTTTTTTTCTAGCTTGAGTGGGAAAATAAAGCTATATCTTTTCCCCTTTATGTTGCTTTGCACATACAGTAAACTCTTGATTTAACCCTTTGACTGTCGCAACCCCAAGTCCTAAAGTGTGTCTCTGTGTTGCAAAATTTTTGGAAAAAAAATCTGAAATGATAGAGAATCTTTTCTTGATGTTAACAGCACCAAAAGTATGAAATTTGATGGAAAACTTACGGAATTACGCTCTTGCAAAGTTAGCGATCTCAACCATGTTGGCGTATTGGCGATTTTGCCCACTTTGAGCCCTATTTTCGGCCAATTCCATTGCTCCAGTTGACCAAACTCATAGCTATTTCTTTAGAACTCCATTTGTTTTATCGTTTGTTTATGCTTTAAAACAAAAACTTAATCTACAGTTTTTGACATGAAACCATTCTGGTAAAATTGATAATTTCTGATAACTTGGCTTTGAAAAAATCATAGAAATGAACTTTAAACACCAAAAAGTTCCTTTAAATTTTTTCTATTTTAAAGAAAAAACAAAAACATTTTCAAACAAAATTTTGCAGCCTCCAAAATTTTTAATCCTCTCCAACTGTTCCACAGACAGCCCCTTTCCCTTCTACCCCAGATTTATGCATCCTCTATATCACCCTATTCCTGACCATCCTCACCAGCCCCTCCTCAGCTCTTTGAATTATGTATCCTTGGTGATCCCAGATCACCTTTTAATTTCTATACTCTAAATTCTCTGCATGATATTCACACCACTTATATCTCTCAAACACGACATTGCTGCCTCTTGCTTCCTTTTTGATGCACCATTCAAAACCCATGCCTTTCACCCATAGAAAAGTATCTGTACCATTATACTCTTGGTATAATCTCTCTATTGTCTCCATAGATAAACATCTATCTGCAAATACTTTCAGTACACCACCCACCTTTATTCCTCCCCCTCATTTATTCTGTGGGTCACTTCATCTTTCATAGATGCATCTGCTTGCATGTCTACTCCATAATATCTAAATACAGTGGTTCCTTAAGTTATGAATGGCTGGAGATAGGATAATTTTGAGTTAGGATTTGCTCTCATGTAGGAATTTAGTTTTGAGTTCACAACTCAAAACTATGATATGATATGCATTTGTGATTTAATTATGCCATCTTTTTTGTTAACAAGTCATCATGGCCCCCTAAAGTGCACAGTAAAAAGAAAAGTTCTCAGAATATCTAAGAAGAAATCGTGAAAAAACATGACCAACTAGTTAGAATTGGTACACGAGTATGATTTCACAATCAACTGTCTATTATTATCAAGCAAAAAGGTATAAAGGATAATAATGTGGCTGACAAATCTTATTTAGTGAAAAAAGCAAAGAAATTATTAAGATGGAAAGACGTACAGTGGACCCCCGCATAACGATGGCATCACATAGCGATTTTTCCGCATACCGATTACTTTTATCGCAAAATTTTTGCCGCGCATACCGATTAAAAACCCGCTCACCGATTTTCGTCCGAGACGCGTCCAATGTGCGCCCTCAGCCAGCCTCACATGTGCCGCCCGTCCCATTGTTTACCAGCCAGCCTCCGCGGTAACATCCAAGCATACACTCGGAATATTTCGTATTATTACAGTATTTTCGGTGCTGTTTCTGGAAAATAAGTGACCATGGGCCCCAAGAAAGCTTCTAGTGCCAACCCTACACCTCAAAGGGTAAGAATTACTATAGAAATGAAGAAAGAGATCATTGATAAGTATGAAAGTGGAGTGCGTATCACCGACCTAGTCAAGTTGTACAAGAAACCCCAATCAACCATCGCTACTATTGTGGGCACCAGAAAGACAATCAAGGAAGCTGTTCTTGCCAAAGGTTTAACTGTGTTTTCGAAACAAAGATCGCAAGTGATGGAAGATGTTGAGAGACTCTTATTGGTGTGGATAAATGAAAAACAGATAGCAGGAGATAGCGTCTCTCAAGCGATCATATGTGAAAAGGCTAGGAAGTTGCATGACGATTTAATTAAAAAAATGCCTGCAACTAGTGATGATGTGAGTGAATTTAAGGCCAGCAAAGGTTGGTTTGAGAGATTTAAGAAGCGTAGTGGCATCCATAGTGTGATAAGGCATGGTGAGGCTGCCAGTTCGGACCACAAAGCGGCTGAAAAATATGTGCAGGAATTCAAGGAGTACATAGAAACTGAAGGACTGAAACCTGAACAAGTGTTTAATTGTGATGAAACAGGCCTGTTCTGGAAGAAAATGCCAAGCAGGACCTACATTACTCAGGAGGAAAAGGCACTCCCAGGACATAAGCCTATGAAAGACAGGCTTACTTTGTTGATGTGTGCCAATGCTACTGGTGATTGCAAAGTGAAGCCTTTATTAGTGTATCACTCTGAAACTCCCAGAGCGTTCAGGCAAAAGAATGTCCTCAAGGATAATTTGTGTGTGCTGTGGAGGGCAAACAGTAAGGCATGGGTCACTAGGGAATTTTTCTATAACTGGTTACACCATGCATTTGCCCCCAATGTGAAAGATTACCTAACTGAAAAGAAATTAGAACTTAAGTGCCTCCTGGTGTTAGACAATGCCCCTGGTCATCCTACAGACGTGGCAGAGCGACTTTATGGGGACATGAGCTTCATTAAGGTGAAGTTTTTGCCTCCTAATACCACTCCTCTCCTGCAGCCCATGGACCAGCAGGTTATTTCCAACTTCAAGAAACTGTACACAAAAGCTCTGTTTGAAAGGTGCTTTGTAATGACCTCAGAAACTCAACTGACTCTAAGAGAGTTTTGGAGAGATCACTTTAATATCCTCAATTGTGTAAACCTTATAGGTAAGGCTTGGGAGGAAGTGACTAAGAGGACCTTGAACTCTGCTTGGAAGAAACTGTGGCCAGAATGTGTAGACAAAAGGGATTTTGAAGGGTTTGAGGCTAACCCTGAGAATCCTATGCCAGTTGAGGAATCCATTGTGGCATTGGGAAAGTCCTTGGGGTTGGAGGTTAGTGGGGAGGATGTGGAAGAGTTGGTGGAGGAGGACAATGAAGAACTAACCACTGATGAGCTGATAGATCAACTTCAAGAGCAAGAGGCCAGACCTGGGGAAACTGGTTCAGAGGAGGGGAGAGAGAAATTGAAGAAGTTGCCTACTACAAAGATTAAGGAAATCTGTGCAAAGTGGCTTGAAGTGCAAACCTTCATGGATGAAAATCACCCTCACACAGCTATTGCAAGCCGTGCTGGTGATTATTACACTGACAATGTTGTGAAACACTTTAGGCAAGTCATAAAGGAACGAGAGGTACAGGCCACTATGGACAGATATCTTGTGCGAAAGAAGTCCAGTGACTCTGAAGCTGGCCCTAGTGGCATTAAAAGAAGAAGGGAAGTAACCCCAGAAAAGGACTTGCTACCTCAAGTCCTAATGGAAG
>NW_027197602.1:0-12500 GCF_038502225.1 Cherax quadricarinatus | reverse complement strand
AAATTTATATATCATTATTGTATTTATTTTTTAAAAAGAAATTTGTTTTCATAAAGAAAATTTTAATGTTTGCATATTCTCTTCTTGATAATATTTTTCTTATTTTAAGTAGAGTACCTGTATTTTGTTGCATTAGTTTGTTGACATTAGAATGATGCATAAGTATTAAGGCTATGTAAAAGTATGCATAGTTTACATGTATTTATTTTTTTTTATAGTACTGAATAACCCAGAAGTGTTTATCACTTTACATGTTTCTTATGTATTGACAAAAATAAGTGAAGTACAGTAATTTAAGCTGCTCAGATATTGGTACTGTATATTTTTTCTATACTGTACTGTACATATTCTGTTCTATGAATTTCAGACATTTCAGTTTGTTTTATTTGCAATTCTTCCATTAAGGCTTGTGATTGTTTTATAAATGGCAAGTTTGGCTTCGAATACTAATATAATATTGTCTTGAATATCAAGGACACAATCGGCAATCTTGCAATTCAGTATTTTCATACCATACCTCAATATAGTGAAACTGTTTCAGCCACAGTATTATGACTTTTATTCTTCAAAATTAGTAACATTTCATTGGATATATAATTTGAGAATCACTGCTGTAATTCCAGATATGTTGATGACATTAATGAAAACAGCTTATAAAAAAGAAAGTGTATTACAATTCCACTGACAACCAGTAGCATGTTTGTGGTGGCTTAGCAAAGTTTTTCATACCAGTATAAAACATTATATCAAAATGTCACTATGAGAGTGAATCACTATAGGACCTGCTTATAGTGAAAATAAATGAAGGGTATAATAATCTGTAATATTTTTAATAAGATAGTATTTTTCAAAATCAAAGGTCTGATTACCATAATATTGTCCATTTTTAATAAACTAATGTATTAGTACATCACTTTTTATCTGAAGAAAATTACCATAAATATTTGTCAATTATTGTGGTTGGCACAAACATTTATTGGATAGCCAGATAATAGTTATAGACAGTGGTTGGTATGATCAGTTTTGTGTTTATCTGTTGTTTATTCTGAAGGTCATTACCCCTGGCCCAGTCCCAGACCAGGCCTGTAGTGCCTGCAGTTAATCAGTAACTCTGTGACTACAAAAGAAACTTTGAGACTTAATGTTATATAAAAAGAAGTGGTATGCTGTAAGTGCCTAATCATTTGCAGCTTGAAAGAAAACAAAGGCACTTGTCCTGTATTATACTGTAAGTTATACAATGCTTGTTCATATTATGTGTATATAGTCTGGCTTTAAATAGGTGTACAGTCACATTTTCATGTAAATCATTGAGTGATAAATTATATATAATTATATTTACAATTCAAAGATTATTTCTCTGTATGATATATTGGATAGACAAATTGTTGAAAATTTATTCAGAGTTATTAATTAAATACTACAAGTTTAAAATTGTTTATTTTATACCAGACATAAGAAATTTACCCAATTGGAGACGATTTCGGGGGTCAACGCTCCCGCAGCCCGGTCTGTGACCAGGCCTCATGAACCAGGCTGTTACTGTTGGTTGCACACAACCCTACGTACGAACCATAGCCCGGCTGGTCAGGTACTGACTTTTGGTGCCTGTCCAGCGCGTTCTCGAAGACAGCCAGAGGTCTATTGGTAATCCTCCTTATGTATGCTGGAAGGCAGTTGAACAGCCTTGGGCCCCTGACACTTATTGTGTTGTCTCTTATCATGCTAGTGGCACCCCTGCTTTTCATTGCGGGGATGTTGCATCATCTGCCGAGTCTTTTGCTTTCATAGGGAGTGATTTTCGTGTGCAAGTTTCGTACTAATCCCACTAGGATTTTCCAAGTGTTTACAATTAAGTATCTCTCCTGCCTGCATTCTAGAAGTATAGGTTCAGCAACTTCAAGCGTTTCCAGTAATTGAGGTGTTTTATCACAGTTGTGTGTGCCGTGAGGGTTCCCTGTACATTTTCTAAGTCAGCAATTTCACCTGCCTTGAAAGGTGGTTAGTGTGCAGCAATATTCCAGCCTAGATAGACCAAGTGACCTGAAGAGTGTCATCATGGGCTTGGCATTCCTAGTCTTGAAGGTTCTCATTATCCATCCTGTCATTTTTCTAGCAGATGTGATTGATACACTGTTATGGTCTTTGAAGGCGAGATCCTCTGACATGATCACTCCCAGGTCTTTTAGATTAATTTTTCACTCTGTGTGGTTGGAATTTGTTTTATAATCTGACATAGTTTTAATTTCCTCACGTTTTTCATATCGGAGTAATTGAAATTTCTCATCATTGAACTTCATATTGTTTTCTGTGGCCCATTTAACGATTTGGTTGGTGTCCGCCTGAAGTCTTGCGGTGTCTTCAATGGAGGACACTGTCATGCAGATTTGGGTGTCATCTGCAGAGGAAGACACGGTGCTGTGGCTTACATCCCTGTCTGTGTCAGATATAAAGATGAACAGAATGGGAATGAGTACTGTGCCTTGTGGAACAGAGCTTTTCACCGTAGCTGCCTCAGACTGTACTCTTTTTCTACTACTCTTTGTGTTCTATTTGCTAGGAAATTATAGATCCTTCTACCAACTTTTCCTGTTATTCCTTTATCACATATTTTGTACACTATTACACCATGGTCACACTTGTCAAAGGCTTATGCAAAGTCTGTACATATTACATCTGCATTCTGTTTGTTTTCTAGAACATCCAGGACCTTGTCGTAGTGGTCCAGTAGTGGGACAGACAGAAGTGACCTGCTCTAAACCTATGTTGCCCTGGGTTGTGTAACTGATGGGTATCTAGATGAGTGGCGATCTTGCCTCTTGGAACCATTTCAAAGATTTTTTATGATATGGGACTTTAGCGCTATAGATCTGTAGTTCATTGCTGTTGCTCTACTGCCCCCCCCCCTTATGGAGTGGGGCTATGTCTGTTGTTTTAAGCAGCTTTAGGATGACCTGTGTCCATGCTCCCTCTCCATAGGATATTAAAAGCACATGATAGGAGCTTCTTGCAGTTCTTGATGAACACGGAGTCCAAACCGTAGATCTACGCCAAAATTCTAGCGCCGTCAAATTTAGCGCGAAAGCGCTCATAGGCCTACATATGAGAGAACGGGTCTGCGTGGTGGGTGTGCGCCGTAAACAAAAAATCTAGGCGCCCGCATAGCATTGTGGGAACGCCGGCTCAGTTACCCTTGTTCACCATGCCTCGTCGCAAGTCAGCTCTCACTCCCCGGAAAATTGGGACTCTCCTCTTCCTATCTGATAGTTCTGACACTGATGGAAGTGGAAATGAAGACGAATTCTACGGCTTTGATCAGTTAGTGACCGAAAAGAATGACCAGGATATCGATAATAGTGCAGAAAACCCTGACGATCCTCAACCTTCTACCTCTGGTGTGGGCACTCGTGAGTCACGGTCGGTTGTTCCTCAACGCAAGAGAAAACTAATATTTTCCCGTGGCCAGGCCTCTGACTTCAGTAATGATGATGATTCTGACGTGGATTGTGATTTTATTGTGCTCGACGATCATTCGAGTAGTGATAGTGAGGAAACATATTCACCAGTGAAGCGTCGGTATGTTCGCCGCCGCATGCGCTCGGGTAGTGTACCCTATGCTGTGCCCAGGGGACGGAGTACATCCCGGAGTACATCCCGGAGTACATCCCGTGGCCCTACACCAGTTTTAGGTAGTGATAGTGAGGATGATGTGGCTACACTTGGCATGGATAGACCACAGGCATCAGTGGATGGTGTTAGTGGGGCTGGTGATGGTAGTGGCACCGCCATGCGTGACTCACCAGCCCAGGCTGCGACCCACGCTGCTGACTCGTCAGTTCAAGGACAAAGCGGAGCGTCAGCCACCAGCCCACCACAACCACAACCACCCGCACAACCAGCTTATGATGTCCAGTATCCACCAGCAAACCGTATGTGGGATTGGCAGCAAAATCCCAATTTTGTTCCCAGCCCTCACCACTTTGATGACTCTCAAAGTGGAATTCTACCTACTTGTCCCCTTGGAACCACGGCCAATGACCTGGAATTCTTTGAATTATTCTTTGACCAGCCATTGATGGAAAGCATAATATTGTCACAGGGAAAGTAAAACAAGTACAGTGGACCCCCGCATAACGATTTTAATCCGTGCAAGAGGGGTAATTGTTATGCGAAATAATCGGTATGTGAATGAATTTTCCCCATAAGAAATAATGGAAATAAAATTAATCCGTGCAAGACACCCAAAAGTATGAAAAAAAAAAATTTTTTTACCACATGAAATGTTAATTTTAATACACACAAACTGAAAAAGGCATGCACACTTACATGACACTTACTTTTATTGAAGATCTGGTGATGATTGATGGGATGGGAGGAGGGGAGAGAGAGTGTTAGTGTTTAGAAGGGGAATCCCCTTCCATTAAGACTTGAGGTGTCAAGTCCTTTTCTGGGGTTACTTCCCTTCTTCTTTTAATGCCACTAGGACCAGCTTCAGAGTCACTGGACTTCTTTCGCACAACATATCTGTCCATAGTGGCCTGTACCTCTCGTTCCTTTATGACTTCCCTAAAGTGTTTCACAACATTGTCAGTGTACAGGTAATGCCAACACGGCTTGCAATAGCTGTGTGAGGGTGATTTTCATCCATGAAGGTTTGCACTTCAAGCCACTTTGCACAGATTTCCTTAATCTTTGTAGTAGGCAACTTCTTCAATTTCTCTCTCCCCTCCTCTGAACCAGTTTCCTCAGGTCTGGCCTCTTGCTCTTGAAGTTGATCTATCAGCTCATCAGTGGTTAGTTCTTCATTGTCCTCCTCCACCAACTCTTCCACATCCTCCCCACTAACCTCCAACCCCAAGGACTTTCCCAATGCCACAATGGATTCCTCAACTGGCATAATCCTCTCAGGGTTAGCCTCAAACCCTTCAAAATCCCTTTTGTCTACACATTCTGGCCACAGTTTCTTCCAAGCAGAGTTCAAGGTCTTCTTAGTCACTCCCTCCCAAGCCTTACCTATAAGGTTTACACAATTGAGGATATTAAAGTGCTCTCTCCAAAACTCTCTTAGAGTCAGTTGAGTTTCTGAGGTCACTACAAAGCACCTTTCAAACAGAGCTTTTGTGTACAGTTTTTTGAAGTTTGCAATAACCTGCTGGTCCATGGGCTGCAGGAGAGGAGTGGTATTAGGAGGCAAAAACTTCACCTTAATGAAGCTCATGTCCCCATAAAGTCGCTCTGCCACGTCTGTAGGATGACCAGGGGCATTGTCTAACACCAGGAGGCACTTAAGTTCTAATTTCTTTTCAGTTAGGTAATCTTTCACATTGGGGGCAAATGCATGGTGTAACCAGTTATAGAAAAAGTCCCTAGTGACCCATGCCTTACTGTTTGCCCTCCACAGCACACACAAATTATCCTTGAGGACATTCTTTTGCCTGAACGCTCTGGGAGTTTCAGAGTGATACACTAATAAAGGCTTCACTTTGCAATCACCACTAGCATTGGCACACATCAACAAAGTAAGCCTGTCTTTCATAGGCTTATGTCCTGGGAGTGCCTTTTCCTCCTGAGTAATGTAGGTCCTGCTTGGCATTTTCTTCCAGAACAGGCCTGTTTCATCACAATTAAACACTTGTTCAGGTTTCAGTCCTTCACTGTCTATGTACTCCTTGAATTCCTGCACATATTTTTCAGCCGCTTTGTGGTCCGAACTGGCAGCCTCACCATGCCTTATCACACTATGGATGCCACTACGCTTCTTAAATCTCTCAAACCAACCTTTGCTGGCCTTAAATTCACTCACATCATCACTAGTTGCAGGCATTTTTTTAATTAAATCCTCATGCAACTTCCTAGCCTTTTCACATATGATCGCTTGAGAGACGCTATCTCCTGCTAGCTGTTTTTCATTTATCCACACCAATAAGAGTCTCTCAACATCTTCCATCACTTGCGATCTTTGTTTCGAAAACACAGTTAAACCTTTGGCAAGAACAGCTTCCTTGATTGTCTTTCTGGTGCCCACAATAGTAGCGATGGTTGATTGGGGTTTCTTGTACAACTTGACTAGGTCGGCGATACGCACTCCACTTTCATACTTATCAATGATCTCTTTCTTCATTTCTATAGTAATTCTCACCCTTATTGGTGTAGGGTTGGCACTAGAAGCTTTCTTGGGGCCCATGGTCACTTATTTTCCAGAAACAGCACCGAAAACACTGTAATAATACGAAATATTCCGATTGTATGCTTGGATGTTACCGCGGAGGCTGGCTGGTAAACAATGGCACGGGCGGCACATGTGAGGCTGGCTGAGGGCGCACATTGGACGCGTCTCGGACGAAAATCGGTGAGCGGGTTTTTAATCGGTATGCGCGGCAAAATTTTTGCGATTAAAGCAAGCGGTATGCGGATTAATCGCTATGTGATGCCATCGTTATGCGGGGGTCCACTGTATTTTGAGTACACCATGGCAAATACGATCATATCACCACAGTCAAGACTACACAGGTGGGAAGAGACGACTGTTGCAGAAATGTATTTGCTTTTTGCAACAATAATGCTTATGCCTCATGCATAATATAAAAGCATACTGGTCCACAGATCGGCTAATTTGTACCCCGGGTGAAATAATACCAGTGAACAGGTTTATCTTACTCACTGACAGAAGTGACAGGTTATACAAGATTAGAAATGTTTTCATGTACGTATCTCAAACAAAAGTTCAGCATATACTTTTATCCATTCAATAATCTTGTAATTGACGAGTCTTTGATTTTGTTCAAAGGTAGACTGTCATTCAAGCAGTATATACCGAGCAAGAGGAAACGCTTTGGTATAAAACTGTTTGTACTCTGTGATTGTGACAGTGGCCTGGTGTTGGATATTGTTGTATACACGGGTAGTAAAACATTGAAAGATACCAAGATGTTATTGGGTATCTCAGGTGACGTAGTGAGAAACATGATGGCACCTTATCTTGGTAAGGGGCATACATTATATACCGATAACTGGTACACAAGCCCATTACTCAGTGATTTCATGCGAGTGAACAAGACAGATGTGTGTGGCACAGTGCGTTCTAATCGTAAACATATGCCCAGGCTCAACGCAGGTGTTCGTGGTGATGACGTGCAGGTGTTTACTGCCAATGACATCATGGCATTACGGTGGCATGACAAACGAGATGTCACATTGTTGACAACCATTCACCGTAATGAAATGCAAGACAGTGGCAAAGTTGATCGAGTGACTAATGAACGTATTCGAAAACCAGTGACAGTGATTGATTATACACAAAACATGCGCTTGGTTGACAAATGTGACATGCAGATTGGTTTTGTTGACTGTGTTCGTAAGAGTTACAAGTGGTACATGAAACTTTTCTTCCATCTCATGGACATTTCAATGCTCAATGCATATAATATGTACCAAATAAAGACTGGCAACAGACCACCGTATGGTGAATTTTGTTTGTCTGTTGTCAGACAACTCATAATGAAGTACCAGGTAACAACACCTGCTATACAACAAGGTCCTCGAATTCATCAGGATATACCCAAGCGTTTGAGGAGGGAAGGTGATCATTTCATAATACAGCTTCCTTCAACTCAGAAGAAATTTGCTCAGAAGAGATGCATTGTCTGTGCACAAACAAAACGACGGCAACAAAGACGCAAAGACACTCGGTTTATGTGTGAGGAATGTAAGGTGCCTCTGTGCATGGTGCCTTGTTTCAAGGAGTTCCACAAGCTCCAGCAGTTCTAAAACCATGTCCAGTGATTGTAAATATGTAAATATATGATAGAACATTAGTATTATACAAGATTTGTGCATGTTTATTGTAATAAACAACAGTGGTAAACAATAATATGATAATAACTTTAGTGCGGTTATTGTGTTCAATACAGTGAGTTTATATATATACATTATATACAGTATTGGTCTCTCAGGCCCCAAATGTTAGTAGGAATAGAAAAAAATTGGAAAAGAAAAGAAAAAACCCAGCAAATCTGGGACTCGTCTCTTCCCAAGTGATGCTCTAACACAGATGGAAGTGTCAGTGAAGATCAATTTCATGATTTCGAGGAGTTAGAGACCAAAAGCAATGGAGGAGGAGGAGGAAGAGGAGGAGAAAGAGGAAGAGGAGAAGGAAGAGGAGGAAGAAGAGGAAGAGGAGGAGGAAGAGGAGGAGAAGAAGAGGAGGAGAAGGAGGAGGAAGAAGAGGAAGAAGATGTAATAATATTGTTCCCTTGAAGCAAGAAAAAAAAAGGTCCACCCTATGACAGTGACAAGATAAGGGGAGATAACATTTGATAAGAGCTGACGTTTGATGAGCATAAACGAGGGTTGGGGGGGAAGGTGCAGCTGATAAGAAAAGGTTAGATGACCATCACCCTGCTTTGTTTTTGCTGGTACACTAACATTTCTGTCTGTCTATTTGTCTGCCAAGCTCCCTGTCTATCCGTCTAGCTCTCTGTCTCAGAGAGAGCCACAAGACTGTGTCATCATCGCGTTTACTCACATCTTCAAGCAGAGTATACCACTTTGTCTGGATTTCTTGGGTTATCCTAAATAATTTACACTATGTATACTTGTATTTGTGTGTACCTGTGAGACAGAGATAGACAGACAGATAGAAAGAGAGAAACAGACTGAAAGAGATAGAATGAGGGAGAAAGATAATTAGATAGAATGGAGGGGAAGCAGCATCCGACCCCATTGTTTTGACAGGCGGTAGGGGGAATGAGTAATGAGATAATATGTCATTTTGACAGCTGCGGACTCCTGACTCAAAACAATTATAAGCCACACACTCGCACTCAAGACAAGCTTGCTGAATGAAGATAATAGCAGTTATATGAAAGTATCTAGTGACTATATATGTGTATATATATTATAGAAACCAGAAGCAAGACGGGAAGGCAGGAATGAAGGAAGGACGAGATGAAAGGAAGGAAAAAAGTAAGGAAGGACAGATGAAGGAACGAAGGAAAGGAATGCAGGAAAGGAATGAAGGAAAGGCATGATGACACACGACCATTTACCTAGGATAACTACATAACACAACTGCCTGCTAATACTGAAGAAAACTGCTCAGACAAGGTGTTTTGTCTTTGCACATAAAAAAAAAGTCCACAGAAATGCACACACACTGGCTTTATGTGTGAGGAGTGTAAAACACCATTGTGTATGAAAACATGTTTCAAAGAGTTCCACAAGCTGCAGAACTTCTAGGAATATGTTCGGTGACTGTACATTGGTATATATAAAACATCCATACTTATTATTGCACTTATTACATACATAGAACACTTAACTCTGATATTAACCCTCCCCTCAAACATCTCCTTGCCAACCTCAACAGAACACATGACCATAATACAAGACACAGATCACTCTTTGATGTTCCTCGTGTCCATCTCAAGCTATGCAAAAACTCAATGCACATAAAAGGCCCTAAAATCTGGAATTCATTACCTGTAAATATAAAAGAAACACTACCTGTTTATAAATTCAAGTCTCTTCTCAAAGTTCACTTACTCACTCAAAACCAAATAAATACTGAATAACTGAACCATATAAATTGTATATCCTAAATGTTACTCACAATTATATCACACAAATGTTAAACCTAACTTTGTTATTTTTTTTAAATACACTACCTAACAGAATACTCCATTCTACTGAATGTACAACAATGCAAGCAACCATATGACCTGTCTTTGTAATACTCATTTGTATTTTATAGTTATCTGTTTACAATAATGTCTTATCACTGATTTCATCATTGCTTAGTTAATCTTAAGTTAATTTTAAGCCAGCCCATAATGCTATGCATATAAGTGGCTTTGGCATGCTGCTCTTACCTGTATTTTTTTGTACCTCTGTATGTATGCTAAAATTTCTAAATAAATAAATAAATTTCTAAATAAATAAATAGTAATAAACAATTTTTTGTATTGTTTTTGTAAACAAGTTTTGTAAACAATATACTGATAATTATGTTTGTGTGCTTATTGTGTTGTATACAACGAGTGTATATATGTACATTGCACCTTACTTTGGTCTCACAGGCCACATAAGTTATGTGAAAAATAAAATAGTGAACAAAACAAAAAACCTTCAAATACAAGTAAACTAAAGTTTACCTGGTGAACGGCAGTCGCCGCTGTTGCCATATGTGGCTCATTTTCTGCAAACTTCATGGCTCTATATCTCGGTAAGTACTGATGACAAAAATTTTTTTTTGGATTAAAACACTCAGAAAAATAATCTAAACATTTTCATAAGAAAAAATAATTTTTTTTTTCGAATATTTTGCGACAGAATGAGTTTCAGAAAGGGGCCTGCGACAATCAAAGTGTTAAATCACCGATGTTGCCACCACCCAGTCATTTTGGGTCAACTATTCGCCTCTGTATCTCGGTAAGTACTGATCAGAATTTTTTTTTTTTGTTACCTTCACAAGAATATACTCTTTAATTCTGTACGAATTTTTTTTTTTCTTTTTCAAAATTTCTTTAGACACTGGGGCACCCCTTCTGATTTTCCCTTTGGACCCTGAAAGGGTTAAAGGAATATACCTTGAGTGCCACAGTTCATTTGTTCTAGACATAGGTTTGGATCCGTGTTGCGTAGGCTATCTTCCCAGTTTATATATACAGAGGACCCCCAGAAAATGTAATTAATCCGTTCCAGAGTGTCTTATACCGAATCTGACTTAATCCAAATTAATTTTCCCCATAAGAAATAACACAAATCCAATTAATCCGTTCCAGACACCCAAAAGTATTAAACAAAATTTTTCTACATGAACTATACATTTCCCTACACAGAAAACAATGAGACGTGCAGAGTAAAACATTACTAAAATGACACTTACCTTTATTAAAGACTTATTGATGATTGATGACACAGGAGGTGGGGAGAGGATGGAGGTGTACTATTGTTTGGAAGGGGAATCCCCTTCCATAAAGACTTAAGGTACCAAGTCCTTATCTGGGGTTACTTCCCTTCTTTGTTTTTTAATGCCACTAGGACCAGCTTCAGAGTCACTGGACCCCTGTCACACAAAATATCTGTCCAGAGAGCTCTGTTTCTGGCAACTCTCTAAGATTTCCCTAAAATGGGACATAACATTGTCATTGTAGATGTTGACAGCACAGCCTGCAACAGCTGTGTCAGGGTGATGTTCATCCATAAATGTTTGCACAAAAGAAAGCAGAACACTGCAGCAGGCCTGTTGGCCCATACTAGACATGTTCTTCACAAACCATCCCACTAACAGAACTGTATTTGCCCAACCCAATTTACAATGTTTCCCAAGCAATAAGCCTTGATAAGTCTATTCACTCATGCGCAAGTCCCAATCAAATCAAATCGTGTGTGTGTGTGGGGAAGTACCCTGGCTGGTGTGTGGGGAAGTACCCTGGCTGGTGTGTGTGGGGAAGTACCCTGGCTGGTGTGTGTGTGGGGAAGTACCCTGGCTGGTGTACATAAGAAAGCAGGAACACTACAGCAGACCTGTTGGCCCATACTACCACTATCACTACCACCCTCTACCACCACCACTTTCGTATCTTTCTACAAACTTTTCCCTGAATTCTATAGTGTTTCTCACCCACTTTACCAAAAGGCTGGCACTAGAAGCTTTTTTGGGCTCAAGGTGGCTTATTTAGTAGTTACAAGCACTAAAAAACTGGAATAATACAAAATGTATTGCATGTACGCGTGGAATCGTCCTCACTGACTGGTAAACAAAGGCGCACTGGCTGTACATGGAGTGTTCAGGCCGCTCACGGCATGCGGACACGTTAAGGACAAATTACTTTTACCGAGTTCAGTGGCATTAACCGAGCCACTAAATTGACGCAAAAACATTACTTAATCCAATTATTACTTAATCCAATGACATCTTAATCCAGGGGTCCACTGTAGTTGTATGTATACGAGCACAATTATACTTATATTAATATAGATTTTCTATATAAATTGCTTCTTTCATGTTTTTTGCATGTAAGGACACCCTACATATAGTTTAACTCTCAAATTCACAGGCGCTAACCCTTTTGGAGTCTGTGCCATAGTTCTACAGCTTTGAAGCCATTGTCCATGCCATAGTTATATGGCTTTGAAGCCAGTGTCTGTGCCATAGTTCTATGCCATGAACTTAGCTTACTCGGATAAGCTGTGAGCAGTTAATTTAAGTCTAGATATGAAAGAATGGGTCGATGTAGTAAGTGTGCACCACATAAAAATAATCCTGCCCTACACAGTGCATAATGGGAAAAAAACTGCTACCACGTTTTTGGTTGAAAATAGCAACTTTGTGGTGTATTTTCTGATGGTTTTTATGGTTGTATTTTCGGTTTCTTGGTATCATTTAATACAATGGAAGATATATTACAGAAATAGAGATGATTTTGATTGGTTTCTGGATTAGAAGTAGCTTGAAATTGAACCCAAAGTAGTGGAAATATTAAATTTTTGCCGATATT
>NW_027197601.1:37500-58305 GCF_038502225.1 Cherax quadricarinatus | reverse complement strand
GGCTGAACAGATCTGTCAATCACTATAATAGCATGAACTTAGATAAGTACGCTTATGGAGCAACTTGTAAACAGACTGACTGTTGTTGTAGTGGCCAGACTTAGGCTTGGTTGCAAGTACTGACTGTTGTTGTAGTGGCCAGACTTAGGCTTGGTTGCAAGTATTGACTGTTGTTGTAGTGGCCAGACTTAGGCTTGGTTGCAAGTACTGACTGTTGTTTAATAAATGTGAACTTAAACGGTTGCAAGTACTGACTGTTGTTGTAGTATTGGCCAGACTTAGGCCAGTTTGCAAGTACTGACTGTTGTTGTAGTGGCCAGACTTAGGCTTGGTTGCCAGAGTGCTGACTGTTGTTGTAGTGGCCAGACTTGGAAACACAGTTGCAGAAGTACTGACTGTTATTTGTAGTGGCCAGACTTGGGCTTACAGTTGCAGAAGTACTGACTGTTGTGTAGTGGCCAAGACTTGAAACTGGTTGCAAGTACTGACTGTTGTTGTAGTGGCCAGACTTAGGCTTGGTTGCAAGTATTGACTGTTGTTGTAGTGGCCAGACTTAGGCTTGGTTGCAAGTACTGACTGTTGTTGTAGTGGCCAGACTTAGGCTTGGTTGCAAGTATTGACTGTTGTTGTAGTGGCCCAGACTCAGACTTGGTTGCAAGTGCTGACTGTTGTTGGTGGCCAGACTTGACTGGTTACAAGTATTGAAGCTGTTGTTATGGTAGCCAGACTTAGGCTTGGTTGCAAGTATTGACTATTGTTAGCAAGTGGCCAGACTTAGGCTTGGTTGCAAGTATTGACTGTTGTTGTAGTATGAGCCAGACTTAGGCCAGTTGTAAGTGACTGTTGTTGTAGTGTGGACTTAGGCTTGGTTGCAAGTATTGACTGTTGTTGTGTGTGAACAGGCTTGGTTGCAGTACTGACTGTTGTTGTAGTGGCCAGACTTAGGCTTGGTTGCAAATATTGACTGTTGTTGTAATTACAGCCCAGACTGGGCTTGGTTGCAGTACTGGCTGTTGTTGGTGTCGGACTTAGGCTTGGTTGCAAGTATTGACTATTTATTTACTTAGTGGCCAGACTTAGGCTTGGTTGCAGAGTACTGACTGTTGTTGTGTGAACTTAGGCTTGGTTGCAAGTAATCGGCTATTGTTGTGAGTAGCCAGACTTGGGGCTTGGTTGCAAGTACTGACTGTTGTTGTAGTGGCCAGACTTGACGGTTGCAGAGAAATTATTGACTGTTATTTGTAGTGGCCAGACTCAGGCTTGGTTGCAAGTATTGACTGTTGTTGTGGTAGCAGACTTGACGGTTGCAAGTATTGACTGTTGTTGGTGGCCAGACTTAGTAGTTGCAAGTACTGACTGTTGTTGTAGTGGCCAAGACTTAGGCTTGGTTGCAAGTACTGACTGTTGTTGTAATTGTGGACTTAGGCTTGGTTGCAGAATATGACTGTTGTTGTAATTAATGAACTTAGGCTTGGTTGCAAGTATTGACTGTTGTGGTAGCCAGACTTAGGCTTGGTTGCAAGTATTGACTGGTATTGTTGTAGTGTTAGTGAACAGGGCGGTTGCAAGTACTGACTGTTGTTATAGTGGCCAGACTTGAAGCAGTTGCAAGTATTGACTGTTGTTGTAATTGTGAACTTAGGCTTGGTTGCAAGTATTGACTGTTGTTGTGGTGGCCAGACTTAGGCAGTTTGCAAGTACTGACTGTTGTTGTAGTGGCCAGACTTAGGCTTGGTGCAAGTACTGACTATTTATTGTAGTGGCCAGACTTGAAGCTTGGTTACCAAGTACTGACTGTTGTTGTAGTGGCCAGACTTAGGCTTGGTTGCAGGAGTACTGACTATTTGTTGTAGTGGCCAGACTTGAGCTTGGTTGCAACTACTGACTGTTGTTGTAGTGGCCAGACTTAGGCTTGGTTACCCAAGTACTGACTGTTGTTGTAGTGGCCAGACTTAGGCTTGGTTGCAATTTATTTCTGTTGTAGTAGTGAACAGGCTTGGTTGCAAGTACTGACTGTTGTTGTAGTAAACTAGACAGGCTTGGTTGCAAGTACTGACTGTTGTTGTAGTGGCCAGACTTAGGCTTAGTTGCAAGTACTGACTGTTGTAGTGTGAACTTGAAGCAGTTTGCAGAAGTATTGACTATTGTTATATTAGCCAGACTTAGGCTTGGTTGCAAGTACTGACTGTTATTAGTGTGGACTTAGGCTTGGTTGCAAGTATTGACTATTGTTGAGTGGCCAGACTGGGCTTGGTTGCAAGTATGACTGTTATGGTAGACTTAAACTTGGTTGCAAGTACTGAGCTATTTGTTGTAGTGGCCAGACTTAGGCTTGGATGCAAGTGCTGACTGTTGTTGTAAGTAGCCAGACTTAGGCTTGGTTACCGTACACTGACTGTTGTATTAGCCAGACTTAGGCTTGGTTGCAGAGTGCTGTTGTAGTGTGAACTTAGGCTTGGTTGCAAGTACTGACTGTTGTTGTAGTAGCCAGGATTAGGTTTTGGTTAGTAGTATTTTGGCAGTTTGGCTGACACGCACATATGATCAGACTAAATGTAACGTACGTGGCCAACTCTGTGGTCACTATCTTGAACACTATGTGCTAAATTGTCCACTTATTGAGTGATATAGACAGACAGTATAATAAACCATGTGATATGTCAAGGTATCTTATTAATGAAAATAAGATACCAGACATATTAGGCAAATCTCTTAATTCTTCGTGCAACAGATATGACGATTGTAAAAATTAATCCAATTGTACTCCTATTAACATTTTGGACCCTACTTCTTAGGCCTATTATGTATCCATATTCTCTGGCGCTACCCTCCACGGATACGAGGTGCACAATAAACTAGTAACTTCAGCTCACACAAGGTGAGAAAGGTAATAATCTGGGGGATAATTTAGGTAATGATCAGGGTAATGAGGGCACGTGTCTTCCCTTTGCCCCTTCTGCCCTTGGGTCTAGAACTCAGGTTGGTCACCCTATACACAAATAACCCGCACATAAAAGACAGAAGCTTACGACGACGTTTCGGTCCGACTTGGACCATTGACAAAGTCACACTAACAGAGGAGGAGCAGGACGGCTATATATAGGCAGGAAGAGGTGGAGGTAGTAGTAGTGGTAGTAGTAGTAGTAGTAGTAGTACAAGTGTGCATGTGTCATTTCATCCTGTCGGTATTATATACAATTCTTGTACTACTACTACTACTACTTCTACCACTACTACTACCTCCACCTCTTCCTGCCTATATATAGCCGTCCTGCTCCTCCTCTGTTAGTGTGACTTTGTCAATGGTCCAAGTCGGACCGAAACGTCGTCGTAAGCTTCTGTCTTTTATGTGCGGGTTATTTGTGTATCGTTCCAGTCACGGTATTGTGCCTTTTTGTTATTTATTCGCATTTTAACCTAGAACATTATGGTGTCAGGTGTTATGCTCTTCCGGACACTAATATGTGTCCATCAAGGGCATAAACCCCATTAACTCGACTTATCAACATAGGAGTGCTTTAGGGCAGTGTTCTCGGCCCTCTGCTTTTCCTCATATACATCAATGATCTTCCCAACGCATGTCAAGTGCTTAAAGCTGTTGTTTTTAGATGATGCAACTTTTGTCATCTTTCATTTCAATCCGAATGCTCCCAATGTCACTGTTAATGAGGAGCTCATGAAGATGTCTGTTTTGAATGACTTCCAATTCTTGATATTAACAAAACCTCCAGCACATACCCAAGTAGGACTCCTAAGCAGTAGGCATCCCCTTAAGGTACGTTACGAAGCACATCAACCAGCGTTATTTACATTATAATACTCTCTAATCTATCTTTACCTCACCTGTGGTATTTGGTTAACATTTGTAATAACCTCCACAAACAGTATAACAAATTACAAAAAAATTCAAACCAATTATTTTGGAAGACGTCGCAGTATTGGTTGTAAGTTACTAATGATGCTATTATACACATGCAAGAACACATATACACTGCGATAGAGAAAAAAGAAGTCCCACTGGGGATCTTCATAGGCTTACATAAAGCTTTTGATACAGTTGACCATGACTTGCTCCATACATAATTGTCACATTATGGTATAAGAGGGCACTCCCTCAACTACCTAAAGTCTTACCTCAGTAACAGAAGCCAATATGTGTACACAAACGGGGCAAACTCTTCAGCACAGCCAATTACAGTTGGTGTCCCACAGGGAAGTGTCTTAGGCCCTCTTCTCTTTCTCATATACATAAATGACCTACCAAATGCATCGCAACTACTCAAGCCCACACTATTTGCAGATGACACTACATACGTCTTCTCTCACCCGAGCCCAGTCACGCTAGCCAATACTGTAAATACCGAATTACAGAAAATATCTACCTGGATGAGGACTAACAAACTTACACTAAACATTGACAAAACCTACTTCATTCAGTTTGGTAACAGAGCTACAGATGTCCCTCTTAACATAATGATAAACGGATCACCTATCACAAAACTCACAGAGGGAAAATTTTTAGGAATCCACCTTGATAATAGACTCAAATTTCAAACACATATACAACAAATTTCCAAAAAAAAATTCCAAGACCGTAGGCATACTATCGAAGATACAGTACTATGTTCCACAGTCGGCCCTCCTGGCCCTATATCACTCACTTATTTACCCCTATCTCACCTATGGAATTTGTGCATGGGGCTCAACAACAATAAACCATCTCAGACCACTAATTACCCAACAAAAGGCTGCAGTCAGAATGATGATAAATTCCCACTACAGGCAGCACACTCCACCAATATTCAAAACTCTAAACCTACTCACCATTCAAAACATCCATACTTATTACTGCACCTACTACATACATAGAACACTTAATTCTGATACAAACCCTCCCCTCAAACGTCTCCTTACCAACCTGAACATAACACACGACCATAACACAAGGCACAGATCACTCTTTGATGTTCCTCGTGTCCACCTCATGCTATGCTAAAACTCAATGCACATAAAAGGCCCTAAAATCTGGAATTCATTACCTGTGAATATAAGAGAAACACTGTCTGTTTATAAATTCAAGTCTCTTCTCAAAAATCACTTACTCACCCACAACTAAATAAATACTGAATAATTGTATCTCATAAATATTTCTCATTATTGTATCTCATAAATGTCTAACCTGTGACCTAATCAAACTTTGTTATTTTTTAATTACATTACCTAACAGAATACTCCATTCTACTAAATGCTCAGCAACACAGTAAATGACCATATGACCTGTCTTTGTAATACTCATTTGTACTAAATTGTTATCTGTTTACAATAATGTTTTTACCACTGAATATATCATTGCTTAGTTAATCTTAAGTTAACATGACTTAAGAAATCGTAATGACACGATTGCAAACAAACCATACCCCCGGCCGGGATTGAACCCGCGGTCATAGAGTCTCAAAACTCCAGCCCGTCGCTAGCTGGTCTAGTGGCTAACGCGACGGGCTGGAGTTTTGAGACTCTATGACCGCGGGTTCAATCCCGGCCGGGGCTATGGTTAATCTTAAGTTAATTTTAAGCCTGCCCATAATGCTCTACATACAAGGGGCTTTGTCATGTTGTACTGTAATAACTTTGTACTTCACTGTATCATGTTCAAATTAATAAATAAATATATAAGTTGTTATGTGCGCCTTGGAGAAATAAAGTTTATCCATTGATTGCTATGTGCGAGGGTGTCCACGGGGGCGTCCACGGGGGTGTCCACGAGGGTGTCCACGGGGGCGTCCACGGGGGTGTCCACGAGGGTGTCCACGGGGGCGTCCACTGGGGTGTCCACGAGGGTGTCCACCGGGGCGTCCACGGGGGTGTCCACGAGGGTGTCCACGGGGGCGTCCACGGGGGTGTCCACGAGGGTGTCCCCGGGGGCGTCCACGGGGGTGTCCACGGGGGTGTCCACGAGGGTGTCCACGGGGGCGTCCACGGGACCGAGTGTCACTGAACTCAACAAGGGCTGGTACAGAGGCTGATCCAGGAGTTGATACTTGAACCCTGCAGTCTCAATAAGCCAGTACAAATACAAGAATGTACACACACACATGTACATAGATCACAAACTCTTAGTTCCATTAAAAACGGTCACATAGTAACATAAATTTCCTTACCTGCTCACGTACACACGTACACATGGACGCTAGTGCACACGGGCAGTACCGCACCTACATGTGCACACAGGAACAATGAGGTACACACGTGCAGGGAAACGAGGCACGAGACAAGTGTACACACAGAGAATGATAGTGATAAAAGGCGAACCTTCTGATAATACCTCTCTCTTTCTCTCTCTCTCTCTCTCTCTCTCTCTCTCTCTCTCTCTCTCTCTCACTCTCTCTCTCTCTCTCTCTCTCTCTCTCTCTCTCTCTCTCTCTCTCTCTCTCTCTCTCTTCCTCTCTCTTCCTTGCAACATAATATTACCTACTACGTTCATATTCCTTTGAAATCTTCAGATATCTTTGCAAAATGAGCGCGGTGAGTTTGTTAGTCCACACAGAGAAGTCAACGACGTCATCCCTGTGTAAAGCCCATTGACAACCTTTCTACACCTTGTGTCCAACCCAGAGACAACCTTGCTACAACAGTGTTAAGCCCAGAGACAACCTTGCTACAACACTGTGTCAAGCCCAGTGATAACCTCCATCATTACTACCCAACACCCTGGATACACCAATCAACCAGGCTGATGGGATTACATTATAACCCTGGAGGAACAGCAGACTGCTGGTGAAGGACTACACTGTGTATCCACCCTGGCTGATACCTGCATACCATTTAGTGCTGGTCAGCAGGGCGGTGCTGCTGATCACAGGGAAGATCACAAGTTCAACAAGTAGTTGACTCACCAGTACCACTACGTCTGTACAGGGATCAGAGACCCTTGGCATCTTGAAAACATACCATGGGTTTCCTCAGGAGCTGGGTACCTGGCTCATCCAGAATTTTCAGAGATCCAGCGCCTCAGTGTGGTGATCAGAGAGAAAGGGGATGCCTGCTATTTCTTAGGTTCCTGACCAGTGTCTAAGTATCTCCAGCAGATCTACAACTCAAGATTTTCCATATTTTTGCACTTCTACATGTCTTTAAATTCCTCATCACGAAAATGCACTCATGAATATGTAAGCTTATGTTCTATGTGCAATCAAATAAGAATTAAATTAATCTGACAATAACATATATATATATATATATATATATATATATATATATATATATATATATATATATATATATATATATATATATATATATATATATATATATATATATATATATATATATGTCGTGCCGAATAGGCAGAACTTACGATCATGGCAAATAGCAACGCTCATCTTGCCATATAGGACAAGCGAAAATTTGTGTAATGCAATAATTTCGCAAAAAATCATTCTAGACAACGAAAAAATATATTTCATTGTCTTTGTTTTATTATTAAATTATTATAAACATCTAAAATATATTTTTGTTGGATTAGGCTCAATTAAATTGTGCTTGTTATATAAAAGTTAGGTAAGTTTTCTAGAGTTCTTTTTGGTACAAAATTATTAATTTTTACATTAACATAAAAATAAAAAATATATCACTAACGTATAGAAAATTTTAGAAAGGACTTATTTTTAAATGAGTTCTTGCTAATTATTGATTTTCTATTCGGCTGACATATATAAGCATTCACCTGCTATGTTATAAAACTTTCAGAATACATTTGATGGTAACTGTCTGAATAGATGACTGGTGCAGAGAAAGAGAGATGAGAGAAATTAGAGACTAAGAGATAGACAGATAGATATATAGATAGATAGATAGATAGATAGATAGATAGATAAATAGATAGATAGATAGATAGAGAGAGAGAGAGAGCAAGAGAGAGAGAGAGAGAGATAGGAAGAGAGAGGAGAATGACGGACACTCAGGTGACGGGCAAGACAGTGGCGTCTTTCTGATGGTGAAATCAGGTACAAAAGGGGACGCAGGACGCCTTCAGGTCACCAGGAGGAGATCAGGTACCCAGAGAGAGAGAGAGGGAAGATGGGAGGTCAGGTACCCAAATGGGACGTGGGGGGGTCACGCCCCCCTCCCGAGTGTTTCTCACATCAGATATCAACCAAGACATCAATCAGAGAGCTGTATCAGCCTAGGAAAATCATGCTATATATTCTGTATGATAGTGACATCTATTCAGAGCACTGCACCGATGTCACCTTTCCTCTGAAGTAGGTCACCTTGGTGACCTTCCTGGGGGATGTCAGGAATATTGCAGCAACATACGTAGCGATTTTTCAGGAGGTACCCCGAACACTGCCTCGTTCAAATACCTATTTGCAGTTACCTATTTGTGAGTACCTATTTGTACTTACCTATTCGTGAATACCTGTTTGTAGTTACCTGTTCGTGAGTATCTCTTTGTAATTGCCTATTCGTGAGTACCTATTCGTAATTGTAGCTACAGCAGTAGGGTTGTACTCGTGGTTTCCCATTTTCAGCAATTTGTCCATTTTTTTTATTTTCCAGGACTGTACACTGAGCGAAACGTGGTTACCTGGAAGACTGAACACCGGGCGAAACCCCTAGATCATAGGAGAGAAGGGGTGGTGCCTTAAAGCTGACGACGCTCTCTTGATCCAACAGCGATTATTACGTCATTAAGAATCGAAAACAATGTTTTCCACTCCAAGGACACGGAAGCTGAGAGGAGCTGTGGCACGAAACTCTGAGACAAGAGAGGCAACGCAGAAGAATTCGGGTTACAGATCACCCGAGTGGTCTGGTCACTGATATTGTAGGTGTGTCGTAAACACAACATTCCTTCAGTAATAGGAACCTTAATGTTAGTTCAGGAACTACTTCAGGACGACTGGGTGTCCATGAATCACCCAGAAGCATAAGTAATAGTAGTAGTGGTGGTAGTAGTGGTAGTAGTGATGGTGGTGAGGTAGTGAGTGGTATTAATGGTGGTAGTAATTGGTGGTAGTGGTAGTAATAGTAGTAGTGGTGGTAGTAGTGGTAGTAATAGTAGTAGTAGTGGTAGTAGTGGTAGTAATAGTAGTAGTAGCTGTAGTAGTGGTAGTAGTAGCAGTAATAGTAGTAGCAGTAGCAGCAGTAGTAGCAGCCGTTGTTGTTGTAGCGGAAATAGTAATTGCGGTAATAAAGTAATATTTGTAAAACTAGTAGTAAATAAATAGCAAAACTAATAATAATAATAGTAAGAGTAGCAGTAGTAATAATAGTAATAGTATTAGTAATGGCAATAAAATGTTTATAATAGAAGTAATAATATCTGTAGTAATATTACCAGTAACCGTAAGTAGTAGTAGTAGTGATAGTGGTATTGGTGTTAGTGGTGGTGAGTGAGTAGTGGTGGTGATGGTAGTGGTGGTGATGGTGGTGGTGGTGGTGATGGTGGTGATGGTGATGGTAGTGGTGGTGATGGTGGTGGTGGTGGTGGAGGTGGTGGTAGTGAGTGGTGCTGGTGGTGAGTGATGGTGGTGGTGGTGGTGATGGTGGTGGTGAGTGATGGTGGTAGTGGTGGTGATGGTGGTGGTGATTAGTGGTGGTGGTGGTGGTGGGTGGTGGTGGTGGTGGTGGTGGTGGTGTGGTGATGGTGCTAGTGGTGGTGATAGTGGTAGTGGTGATGGTGTGGTAGTGGAGATGGTGCTGGTGGTGGTGATGGTGGTAGTGGTGATGAGTGATGGTGGCAGGTGATGAGTAGTGGTGGTGGTGATGAGTATTGGTGGTAGTGATGGTGGTGTGGTGATGGTAATGGCCGTGGTGATGAGTGGCGGTGATTGTGGTGTGGTGATGGTGGTGGTGAAGCAGTGTTAATTGGTAGTAGTGGTGATGGTGGTAGTGGTGGTGATGGTAGTATTGATGAGTGATGGTACTAGTGGTGGTGATGTTCAGTAGTAGTAGTGGTGATGGTAGTAGTAGTGGTGATGGTGGTAGTAATGGTGATAGTACTAGTAGTGAGTGATGGTAGTAGTAGTAGTAGTAGTGATGGTGGTGGTAGTGGTGATAGTAGTGGTAGTGGTGATGGTATTGGTAATTGGTAGTGATGGTGGTAGTAGTGAGTGATGGTGGTGGTGGTGGTGGTGATGTGGTGGTGGTGGTGATGGTGGTGAGTGGTGGTGATGTGGTAGTGGTGTGGTGGTGTGGTGTGTTAGTGATGGTGTGAGTGGTGGTGGTGATGGCGAGTGGTGGTGGTGGTGATGGTGGTAGTCGTGGTGGTGATGGTAGAGTGGTGGTGGTGATGGTAATGGTGATAATGATGGTGGTAGTGGTGGTGGTGATGGTGGTGGTGGTAGTGGTGATGATGTAGTGGTGGTGATGGTAGTGAGTGGTGGTAGTGGTGGTGATGAGTAGTAGTGGTGGTGGTGATGGTAGTGAGTGGTAGTGGTGATGGTGTGTGGTAGTGGTAGTGGTAGTGGTGGTAGTAGTGGTAGTGATGGTAGTGGTAGTGGTGATAGTGGCGGTGGTAGTCATGAGTGATGGTGGTGGTGTGTGATGAGTCTTGGTGGTGATGGTTGTGGTGGTGGTGATGGTGATGGTGGTGATGGTAGTGGTGGTGGTGATGATGGTGATAGTGGTGATGGTGGTGGTGTTGGTGGTGATGGTGGTGGTAGTAGTGATGGTAGTGAGTGGTGGTGGTGATGGCAGTGATGGTGGTGGTGATGGTAGTGGTCGTGGTGGTCGTGGTAGAGTGGTGGTGGTGAATGGTATTAGTGGTAATGGTAGTGATTGGTGGTGATAGTAGTGGTGGTAGTGTGTTGTGTGTCGTGGTAATTGATGGTGTGTGTGGTAGTAGTGGTGATGGTAGTAGTGAGTGGTGGTGATGGTAGTAGTAGTGAGTAGTGATAGTGTTGTAGTGGTAGTATTGGTGGTGGTGGTGGTGGTGAGTGGTGGTGATGGTGGTGAGTGGTGGTGATGGTGGCCCAGTGGTGGTGGATGGTGGTAGTGGTGGTGATGGTGGTGGTGGTGATGGTGGTGAGTGGTGTGCTGATGGTGGTGGTGGTGATGGTGGTGGTCGTGGTGATTGTGGTAGTGGTAGTGGTGGTGGTGGTGTGGTAGTGTGGTGGTAATTGAGTGGTGAGTGATGGTGAGTGGTAGTGGTGTTGGTGATGGTGAGTGGTAGTGGTGATGGTAGTGGTGGTGGTGGTGGTAGTGGTGGTGGTGGTGAGTGGTGGCAGTGGTAGTGGTGAGTAGTAGTGGTGGTGATGGTGATGATGGTGGTGATGGTGGTGGTAGAGTGATGGTGGTAGTGGTGGTGGTGGGTGGTGAGTGTGGTGATGGTAGTGGTGGTGATAGTGGTAGTGAGTGGTGATGGTAGTAGTGGTGATGGTAGTGGTGATGGTGGTGATGGTAGAGTAGTGGTGATGTGGTAGTAGTGGTGGTGATGGTAGTGGTAGTGGTGATGGTAATTGGTGGTGATGAGTGGCGTGGTACGGTGATGGTGGTGCTAATTGTGGGTATGGTGGTGGTGATGGTAGTAGTGGTGGTTGAGATGATGGTGAGTAGTGGTGGTGGTGATGGTAGTGGTGGTGAGTGATAGTGAGTAGTGGTGGTGGTGATGTGTGGTGGTATTGGTGATGAGTAGTAGTAGTAGTGGTGATGGCAGTGGTGAGTGGTGGTGATGGTGAGTAGTGGTGGTGGTGATGGTAGTAGTGGTGGTGGTGATGGTGGTGGTGGTGGTGGTGATGGTGGTGGTGGTGGTGATGGTAGTGGTAGTGGTGAGAGGTGATGGTAGTAGTGGTGGTGGTGATAGTGGTGGTAGTGGTGATGAGTGGTGGTGGTGATGGTGTGGTGATGGTAGTGGTAGTGGTAGTGGTAGTGGTGGTGATGGTAGTAGTCAGTGGTGGTGATAGTGGTAGTGGTGGTGGTGATGGTGGTAGTAGTGGTGGTGATGAGTAGTGAGTAGTAGTGGTGATGAGTAATTAGTGAGTGATAATATTAGTAGTGGTAATTGATGAGTAGTGATAGTGATGGTATTAGTGATGGTAAAGTGGTATTAGTGAGTGATGGTAGTAGTGGTGGTGGTGATGGTAGTGGTAGTGGTCATAGTAGTAGTAGCAGTGAGTATTAGTGGTAATTGATAGTAGTAGTGGTGGTGGTGATGGTAGTAGTGGTGGTGGTGATGGTGTGGTAGTGTGGTGGTGATGGTGGTGAGTACTGGTGGTGATGGTGGGAGTGGTGGTAGTGATGGTAGTAGTAGTGGTGAGTGATAGTGGTAGTAGTGAGTAGTGATAGTGAGTACTAGTGGTGAGTGATCAGTAGTAGTAGTGGTGGTGTCTGTCATTAGTGTGCATTGATAGTGGTGATGTTTGGCACTAGTGATGTTATTCTAGTAGTGATGAGTGTGTGGTGATGGTAGTGTGGTGGTGGTAGGTAGTGATAAGTAGTGAATGGTAAGTAATGGTAGTGTAGTGGTGGTAGTGGTAGTAGTGATGAGTGTAAGTGTTGATAGTGTAATGGTGGTGATAGTAGTAGTGGTAGTGATGGTAGTGGTGAGTGATGAGTGATGGTAGTGAGTAGTGGTGATGGCAGTAGTAGTGTGGTGATGAGTAGTGGTGGTGGTGGTGATGATGTGTTGGTGGTGGTGATGTGGTAGTGGTGATGGTGTTAGTAGTGGTGGTGATGGTAGTGGGAGTGATGGTAGTGGTAGTGATGGTAGTGGTGATGGTGGTAGTGGTGGTGGTGGTGATGGTGGTAGTGGTGATGGTAGTGGTGAGTGGTGGTGATGGCATTAGTGGTAGTGGTGGTGATGGTGGTGGTGGTAATGGTGAGTAGTGGTGGTGAGTGATGGCGTAGTGGTAGTAGTGAGTGATGGTAGTAGTAGTGAGTAGTGGTGACAATAGTGGTGGTAGTAGTGGTGAGTGGTTGTAATGGCGGTAGTGGTGGTGTTCAGTGGTGGTGATGGTGAGTGGTAGTAGTGATGGTGGTAGAGTGATGGTGGTGAAGTGGTGGAGATGAGTGAGTGGTGATAGTGAGTGGTGGTGGTGGTAATGGTGGTAGGTGGTGGTGATGTTGGTGGTAGTGGTGGTGGTGGTGGTGTGGTGGTGGTGATGGTGGTGGTGAGTGGAGGTGATGGTGGTGGTGGTTGTGGTGATGGTAGTGAAGTAGTGGTGGTGATGGTAGTGTGAGTAGTGGTGATGGCAGTAGTGATGGTGATAGCAGCAGTGGCAGTGAGTAGTGGTGCTAGTGGTGATGGTGGTGTGGTTGATGCGTAGTGGTAGTGAGTGATGGTAGTGGTGGTGGTAGTGGTGATGGTGTGGTGGTAATGGTAGCCAGTGGTGATGGTGGCAGTGTAATTGATGGTACTGAGTAGTGATGATAGTGGTAGTGAAGTGATGCGATGAGTGGTACTAGTGGTGATGATAGTGTGTGTGATGGTGTGGTAAAGAGTGGTGATGGTAGTGGTAGGTGATGTGTGGTGGTAATTAATTGAGAGTAGTGGTGTGGTGACTGGTGCTGGTGGTGATAGTAGAGTAGTGGTGATGGTGGTGGTCGTGGTGATGGTGAAGTGATGGTGATGGTAGTACTAATGGTAGTGATAGTGATGGTAGTGGTGATGGTATTAGTAGTAGTATTGATAGTGACAGTGAGTAGTGATGGTAGTGCTAGTAGTGGTGATGGTAGTGCTGAGTGATGGTGCTAGTGGTGATGGTGGTGATGGTAGTGGTAGTGATGGTATTGGTAGTAGTGATAGTGGTGGTGATGTGCGTACCAGTGATGATGGTAGTAGTGATGGTGATGGTTTAGTGGTAGTGATGGTGGTAGTAGTGGTGATGGTGGTGGTGGTGATGGTGGTGGTGAGTAGTGGTGATGGTGGTAGTGATGGTGATGGAAGTGATGGTGATGGCGGTGGTAGTGGTGATGGTAGTGGTAGCGGTGATGGTGGTGCCGGTGGTGGTGGCAGTGGTGGTGATGTGGTGGTGGTGGTGATGGTTGTGGTGGTGATGGTAGTGGTGGTGGTCATTAATTGGTGGTAGTGATAGTGGTGGTGGTGATGGTGGTAGTGGTGGTGATGGTTGTGAAGTGAGTGATAGTAGTGTGGTGGTGATAATAATGGTAGTGGTGGTGATAGTGGTGTGAGGTGATGCATTGGTACTAGTGGTGATAATAGTAGTGGTGATGGTGGTAGTAGTAGTAATGACGGTGGTAGTGGTGATGGCAGTGGTAGTGGTGATGAGTGCTAATTACTCATGGTGCGTGTGTGGTGATGAGTAATTTGCCAACAGTGGGTGTGGTAGTGGTAGTGATGTGTAGTGGTAGAGTGGTGATGGTAGTGTGTGGTGATGAGTAGAGTGGTGGTGGTGGTGAGTAGTGGTGATGAGTGGTGGTAGTGGTGGTGATGGTAGTAGTGTGGTGATGATGAGTAGTGGTATTGATAGTGAGTGGTAGTAGTGATGGTAGTGGTAGTAGGCGTGGTAGTGATACTAAAATAATAGTATTGCGAATAGTGAGATAATTGCTAGTGATAATGCGTGATTCTTGAAAGTGATGAAGTAGTACTAGTAGTGGTGATAGTAGTGCTAGTGGTGGTGATGGTGCTGGTGGTGGTGATGGTAGTGGTGGTGTGAGTGGTGGTGGTGGTGGTCGTGATGAGTGGTGTGTGTGGTAGTGGTGGTGATGGTAGTGGTAGTGAGTGGTGATGGTGGTGCTGGGGTGTAGTATTAGTGGTGAGTGGTGTGGCGATGAGGTGGTGGTAGTGGTGATGGTGGATGAGTAGTGGTGGTGGTGGTGGTGGTGGTGATGGTGAGTGCTGGTGGTAATTGATAGTGGTGCTGGTAGTGGTGATGAGTAGTGGTGGTGATGGTGGTGGTAGTGGTGACAGTGGTGCCAGTAGTGGTGATGGTGGTAGTAGTGGTGATGGTAGTGGTAAGTGATGGTAGTACTAGTGGTAGTGATGTTAGTAGTAGTAGTGATGGTAGTAGTGGTAGTAGTGGTGATGGTAGTGGTGTGTGTGTTAGTGGTAGTAGTGGTGATGGTGGTAGTGAGTAGTGAGTGATGGTAGTGAGTAGTGGTGATGGTGGTGGTATTGATGGTGATGGTGGTGGTATTGGTGATGGTGGTGGTGGTTGTGGTGATGGTGGTGGTGGTGGTGATGGTGGTACTGAGTGGTGGTGATGGTAGTGGTGATGAGTGGTGGTGTTAGTGGTAGTAGTGGTGATGGTGGCAGTGAGTGATGGTGGTAGTAGTGGTGACAGTGGTAGTGAGTGAGTGATGGTAGTGAGTGGTGATGATGGTGCTGGTGGTGGTGATGAGTAGTAGTAGTGGTGATGGTAGTAGTAGTGGTGATGGTTGTGGTAGTGGTAGTGATGTGAGGTGGTGGTGTGGTGATGCGAGTGGTGGTGGTGGTGATGGTGAGTGGTGGTGATGGTGGTGGTGGTAGCAATAGTAGTAGTGATAGTAGTAGTAGTAGTAGTAGTAGTAGTAGTAGTAGTAGTAGTAGTAGTAGTAGTAGTAGTAGTAGTAGTAGTAGTAGTAGTAGTAGTAGTAGTAGTAGTGATAGTAGTAGTAGTGATAGTAGTAGTAGTAGTGATAGTAGTAGTAGTGATAGTAGTAGTAGTAGTAGTAGTAGTGATAGTAGTAGTAGTAGTGATAGTAGTAGTAGTAGTAGTAGTAGTAGTAGTAGTAGTAGTAGTAGTAGTAGTAGTAGTAGTAGTAGTGATAGTAGTAGTAGTAGTGATAGTAGTAGTAGTAGTAGTAGTAGTAGATAGTAGTAGTAGTAGTAGTAGTAGTAGTAGTAGTAGTAGTAGTAGTAGTAGTAGTAGTAGTAGTAGTAGTGATAGTAGTAGTAGTAGTATAGTAGTAGTAGTAGTAGTAGTAGTAGTAGTAGTAGTAGTAGTAGTAGTATAGTAGTAGTAGTAGTGATAGTAGTAGTAGTAGTAGTAGTAGTAGTAGTAGTAGTAGTAGTAGTAGTAGTAGTAGTAGTAGTAGTAGTAGTAGTGATAGTAGTAGTAGTAGTGATAGTAGTAGTAGTAGTGATAGTAGTAGTAGTAGTAGTAGTAGTAGTGATAGTAGTAGTAGTAGTGATAGTAGTAGTAGTGATAGTAGTAGTAGTGATAGTAGTAGTAGTAGTAGTAGTAGTAGTAGTAGTAGTAGTAGTAGTAGTAGTGACAGTAGTAGTAGTAGTGACAGTAGTGGTAACAGTAGTACTAGTAGTAGCAGTAGCAGTAGTAGTGGTGACAGTAGTAGTAGTAGTGGTGACAGTAGTAGTAGTAGTAGTGACAGTAGTAGTAGTAGTAGTTTAGTAGAGTAGTATAGTAGTAGTAGTAGTAGTAGTAGAAGTAGTGATAGTAGTAGTAGTAGTAGGGGTAATAGTAGTAGTAGTGATAGTAGTAGTAGTAGTGATATTAGTAGTAGTAGTAGCAGTAGTAGTAGTAGTGATAGTAGTAGTAGTAGTAGCCGTAGTAGTAGTAGTAGTAGTGATAGTAGTAGTAGTAGTAGTGATAGTAGTAGTAGTAGTGATAGTAGTAGTAGTAGTAGTAGTAGTAGTAGTAGTAGTGATAGTAGTAGTAGTCATGACTTGTGACAGAGATTCCTGAGATACTGCTGATGGATGCTGCCCGTCTGCGTATACGCCACACGTCTGTTTCCCTTCCCCCCTCCCCTCCCTTCTCCCCTCCCCCACCCCTCCCCTTCCGCTCCCCCTCCCTTCCCTCCTCTCTTCCGCCCTCCCTTCCCCCCCCTCTCTCTCTCTCTCTTTACAACTCCCGGGGTTTTGTCACCATGTTTCCCACAATGTGTCTTTTTAGGTTATCCACCGCGTGCGTCACCATTTAAACTGCTCTGACTGACCAATATCTTTCTTAAGGCACGTATGACGCACATGAAGTGTAGACACCACACACACACACACACACACACACACACACACACACACACACACACACACACACACACACACACACACACACACACACACACACACACACACACACACACACACACACACACACACACACACACACACACACACACACACACACACACACACACACAGATAGAGTCCTAACACTGTTCATCAGAAGCTAGTGGAGTTTTGAGAAGACGAAAGGCATAGAAAAAGAGGGGGCAGATAACTGCCTAGTAGGCCCACTGGAAACTGGGGGTTTCAAGGTGGTGATAGCAGTAGTATACAACCCTCCACTAAACAGCAAGAGACCAAGACAAGAATATGATGACAGTAACAGAGAAATGGTGGATACATTTGCTGAGGCAACCAGAAGAGAACACGTGAGCAGGGCGAAACTGCTGATCATCAGACACTTTAACTACAAGGAGAGAGAGTGGGGAAATGTGGAGCCACTCGGGGACCAGAAACGTGAAGGACTAAGATGCTGGAGGTGGTAATAAAGAACTTCATGCACCAACATGTTAGGAACACAACCAGAGAGAGGAGGGAGATGAACCAGCAAGGCCGGACCTTGTATTCACCCTGAGTGGTTCTGACATAAGGAATACTGAATTTATAAAGCCATTCGTGCTAATAGCCACACTCTCCTGAGTTTCCAATACCTTGTGGAAGTAAACCTGAAGAGAGAAGCAGCACGGGAAGGGAGTGAGAAGAAAAACTTCAAAAGAGGAGACTAAACAGGCAAGAAACAATGCCTGAATAAGGTGCAGTGGGAAAAGTAATTGGAAGGGAACAACGAGAATGAAATTATGATATTTGCAGCTGGAAAGTGCCAAGAGGCATAGGAGAAATTCACCCAGAGGCCCAGGGAGGCCAAAACTAGGTGTTCTAGAGTATGGAATCAATATTGATGGCAAGAAATTCAG
Organism: Cherax quadricarinatus; assembly: GCF_038502225.1. Taxonomy (NCBI): domain Eukaryota; kingdom Metazoa; phylum Arthropoda; class Malacostraca; order Decapoda; family Parastacidae; genus Cherax; species Cherax quadricarinatus. Next base: position 40,479 of record NW_027197601.1, on the reverse strand, counting down.
GAAAACAAGGAATCGAGCATAAGAGTCAAAAACGAATATGCACGTGTGAGAAAAAGGCTCACTGACAATTTGAGAATGACATACCATTGAAATCTAAATCTAGAGCCACATTATGATGCAAAAGATCAACTCTAAGTGACCTTCTCAACTTTCAGGATTGTAAACAGGCTCAAATTTCAGATAGGCAACTATACCATCTGAGACTGTCTCACGGGTCCAGTGTCTTGTGGGTAGGATGGGATACAGCTTTGTTATATCTTGTGTAGGAGGTCGAGCGTTGACTCTTCCCATGGGAATGACTTTGTATGAAATAGATGAGGTTAGGTAAGGTTTTTCAGAAAACAGGACAAGTGATTTCCGACGCGGGTTTTTAGTCATATGATGACCCGCAGCTGGAGTTTTTGGTCATCTGACCAAGGCCTTCCGCTGGCTTACCTCTCCACCCCTTTAAAAATTATAGTTATGATTATAACCATTTATTAAGCAATTAATTTCTTAAAAAAAAAAAGACTGAGAGAGTTTTAAGGGATAAATAAGTCACTGGGGAGATGGATGGTCCTGAGAGAGGTTGTGTGACTGGTGCTGCTGGAAGCATGTACAACTCTGGTCACCTGGTACACTAGAGTAGATACCCCAATATCACCTTATATCCCTAGACTGTAATTAACAATATAAATCACTCCCTTGTGTAAGTAAATAGTTCAAATCTTACTCACTTGAATTTGCCCCTCTTTATATATATATATATATATATATATATATATATATATATATATATATATATATATATATATATATATATATATATATATATATATATATGTGTGTGTGTGTGTGTGTGTGTGTGTGTGTGTGTATGTGTGTGTGTGTATGTGTGTGTGTGTATGTGTGTGTGTGTGTGTGTGTGTGTGTGTGTGTGTGTATGTGTGTGTGTGTGTGTGTGTGTGTGTGTGTGTGTGTGTGTGTGTGTGTGTGTGTATGTGTGTGTGTGTATGTGTGTCTGTGTGTGTATGTGTGTGTGTGTCTGTGTGTGTGTGTGTGTGTGTGTGTGTCTGTGTGTGTGTGTGTGTGTGTGTGTGTGTGTGTGTGTATGTGTGTGTGTGTGTGTGTGTGTGTGTGTGTGTGTGTGTGTGTGTGTGTGTGTGTGTGTGTGTGTGTATATGTGTGTGTGTGTGTGTGTGTGTGTGTGTGTGTGTGTGTGTGTGTGTGTGTGTGTGTGGTCAGCGGACCTTTCTTTTAAAGACCATAATAAGACAAAGATCACGACAGCCAGGAAGATGACTGGGTGGGTATTGAGAACTTTCAAAACAAGGGAAATAATGCCGATGGTGACACTCTTCAAATCGCTAGTGCTCCCTCACTTAGAATATTGCTCAGTGCTGACGGCCCCGTTCAGGGCAGGAGAAATATCGGAGCTGGAACAAATACAGAGATCGTTTACGGCTCACATTGAGCCAGTAAAGCACCTAAACTACTGGGAACGCCTGCAAGTCTTGAACATGTACTCATTAGAGCGGAGGAGAGAGAGGTACATGATAATATATACCTGGAAAGTACTCGAGGGCTTGGTCCCAAATCTGCACACTGCCATAACAACATACTGGAGTGAGAGATATGGGAGGAAGTGTAAAATAAACCCAGTGAGGAGCAGGGGTGCGGTGGGGACAATAAGGGAACACTGTATCAACATCCGGGGTCCCAGACTTTTCAACATCTTACCAGAAGATATCAGAAACACTGCTGGAACAAGTGTTGAAACCTTCAAGAGGAAACTAGACAAGTATCTTCACCAGGTGCCAGATCAACCAGGCTGTGATGAATATGTGGGGCAGCGGGCCTCCAGCAGCAACAGCCTGGTTGACCAGGCAAGCACCAGATGAGCCTGGCCCATGGCCGGGCTCAGAGAGTAGATATACTCTCGAAACTCTTCAGAGGTATATCAAAGGTTTATTATAACAAGAGCAATTTAATTTAGCCTAACCCAACTAAATATATTTTAGATAAGTTTATAATAATTTAATAATACACTAACACAATGAAATATATTTTTTTCGTTAGATCTAGAATGATTTTGGTGAAATTATTGCATACACAAATTTTCGCTTATCTTATTTGGCAAGATGAGCGTTGCTATTTAAGCCAAGATCGCAAGTCCTGCCTATTCGGCACGACACACACACACACACACACACACACACACACACACACACACACACACACACACACACACACACACACACACACACACACATATATATATATATATATATATATATATATAGATATATATATCTATAGATATATACATTGCGTCATCCTTCCTTTTATACCCAAACAATTCCTGATTAAAATATTAGGGGAACTAGTCTAATATGTATGGTAATTGGGTATCCCTGTTGGATAATTAAGGTGAGGGTAATACTGGTTGGTCAGGAGGATAAATCAGCTAATCGGCATATATAGATTCAGTATATACCCATGTACTCTATGGTAAATGAGAAATGGGAATAATGATTGAAATAGCTAGTGAACAGCACTATGGTGTATGGTGAATGAAAACAGACACTATACCGTGATTGGAACAATACGCAGTTTGCATATAGGGACAAAAAACTTACGTCGACGTATCGGTACCACTTACACTATTAACTAGTCACTGTGTGACTAGTTAATAGTCCGTAAGTCCACAGGTCACAAGTTTGCCTCCTATGTGCGGATTATTTGTATATGGTGTATTATGTCTCAGATCTAGTCAAAAATATGAGAATATATAATGTGGGTTAGACGCGGAGGCTTCTATTTAAAGATATATGTTAACAACCAGCTCGCTTTTATTAAGCTTAATAAGATCGACTAGTTGTGTGAGAACCTGTGTTCCCAAACTACTGGGTTCTTACTGTGTATTTTAAACCTGTGTTTCCACACTACTGGGTTCTTACTGTGTATTTTAAACCTGTGTTTCCACACTACTGGGTTCTT
>NW_027197601.1:27500-32500 GCF_038502225.1 Cherax quadricarinatus | reverse complement strand
ACCCTCCCACCCTCCTCCTCTCTCCCTCCCTTCCTCCCACCTCCCTCCATCCTTCCTCCTTCCCACCCTCCCTCCCTCCTCTCCTTCCCTCCTCCCTCCCACCTCCCTTCCTCCTTCTACCCTCCCACCCTCCACCCTCCTCCCTCCCTCCCGCCTCCTCCCTTTCACCTTCACCCTCCCACCCTCCTCCCTCCCTACCACCCTCCCTTCCTCCCCACCCCCTCCCCACCCTCTCTCCTCCCTCCCACCCTTCCACCCTCCTCTCTCCCTCCTCCTTCCTCCCTCCCTCCCACCCTCCCTCCCTCCTCCTCCTTCCCACCCTCCCACCCCTCCCTCCCACTCTCCTCTCTCACCCTCCCTCCTCCCTCCTCCCCCTCCCACCCTCCCACCCTTCCACCCTCCTCCTCCCAACCCTCCTCCACCCTCCCTCCCTTCCTCCCCACCCTCCCTCCCACCCTCCCTCCCTTCCTCCCACCCTCCCACTCCACCCTCCTTCCCTCCCTCCCTCCCACCCTCCCTCCCTCCCTCCCAGCATGAGAGAGGAATGGAGGGAAGAAGGGAGACATGGAGGGAAGAGGGAAGAAAAGGAGGGAAGGAGGGATAGAGAAGAAGGTAGAATTGGAGGAATGGAGGGAGTAATGACAGAAGGAGGACGTAATGAAGGAAAAGAAGAAGGTAGGCAGGAAAGGCAGACAGGGAGGAAATAAAAGATGAAGAGGGAGGAGGGAGGTTAGCAGAAAGTAAGAGAAGGAAGAGACGCATACGTTAGCCTGAATAACCATGTCTGAAGACTATAAATACTACGTCAGTCTAACATTACACCAGTCTCTTGTCAGACAAATCTCTCTCTCTCTCTCTCTCTCTCTCTCTCTCTCTCTCCCTCCCTTCATCAACAATGACATCTGTGAGTCACTAGAGAGTAAAGTACCAAGTCACTTAGCTCGGCTTGGAATGACTAGCTGCAAGTGCACCACGAACACTTATATTGTTATGAAAAAATTACGCACACACACACAGTACAAGAAATGATGGACTATGTGACAACAATATGCAAGGAGGCAGAGGAGAGGTTTGTTCCCAAGGGCAACAGAAATAATGAAAAGACTAGAACAAGTCCTTGGTTCAGCCAAAGGTGTAGGGAGGCAAAAACTAGGTGTACTAGAGAATGGAAAAGGTACAGAAGACAAAGAACTCAGGAAAATAAAGAGATTAGCCAAAGAGCCAGAAACAAATATGCACAGATAAGGGAGGCTCAATCTCAGTGACAATATGAAAATAACATGGCATCAAAAGTCAAGTCTGACCCGAAGCTGCTGTATAGCCACATCAGGAGGAAAACAACAGTCAAGGCCCAGGTAATCAGGCTGAGGAAGGAAGGTGGGAAGTTCACAAGAAATGACCAAGAGGTATGTGAGGAGCTCAATATGAGAGAATTAAAGAAGTATTTATAGTGAAGACAGGAAGGATTCCAGGAAGTCAGAATAGGGAGGTACACCAACAAGTGCTGGATGAAATACAACCGAGGAGTTGAAGAAGCTGCTATGTGAACTTGATACCTCAAAGGCGGTAGGACCAGACATCTCTCTGTGGGTCCTTATAGAGGGAGCAGAGATGCTCTGTGTGCCACTAACAAATATCTTCAACACATCCATTGAAATTGGGCAACTCCCTGTGGTATGGAAGATGGCAAATGTAGTCTCAATTTTTAAAAAAGGAGACAGACACAAGGCATTAAACTACAGACCTGTGTCATTAACGTGTATAGTATGCAAAGTCACGGAGATCATCAGGAGGAGAGTGGTGGAGCACCTGGAAAGAAACAAGTGTATAATCGACAACCAGCACGGTTTCAGGGAAGGAAAATCCTGTGTGATAAACCTACTGGAGTTTTATGACAAGGTAACAGAAATAAGACAAGAGAGAGAGGGATGGATAGACTGCATTTTCTTGAACTGCAAGAAGGCCTTCGACACAATTCCTCACAAGAGGTTACTGCAAAAGCTAGAGGATCAGGCACACGTAACAGGAAAGGCACTGCAATGGATCAGAGAATACCTTACACAGAGGCAACAACGAGTCATGGTAAGTGACGAGGGTCAGAGTGGGCGCCTGTGACAAGCGGGGTTCCACAGGGGTCAGTCCTAGGACCTGTGCTGTTTTTGGTATATGTGAATGACATAACGGAAAGGATAGACTCAGAAGTTTCCTTGTTTGCAGATGATGTGAAGTTAATAAGGAGAATCAAATCGATCGCGGATCAGGCAAGACTAAGAAGAGACCTGGACAGGCTACAAGCCTGGTCCAGCAACTGGCTCCTTAAGTTTAACCCCGCCAAATGCAAAGTCATGAAGATTGGGGAAGGGCAAAGAAGACCGCTGACACAGTATAGTCTAGGTGGCCAAAGACTGCAAACCTCACAAAAGGGAAAAGATCTGGGGGTGAGTATAACACCGAGTACATCTCCCGAGGCGCACATCAATCAGATAGCTGCTGCAGCGTACGGGCGTCTGGCATACCTAAAGATAGCGTTCCGATACCTCAGTAAGGAATCGTTCAAGACTCTGTACACCATTTACATCAGGCTCATACTGGAGTATATAGCACCAGTTTGAAATCCACACCTGGTCAAGCATGTCAAGAAATTAGAGAAAGTGCAAAGGTTTGCAACAAGATTAGTCCCAGAGCTAAGGGGATTGGCCTATGAAGAAAGGTTAAAGGAAATCGGCCTGACGACACTAGAGGACAGGAGGGTCAGGGGAGACATGATAGCGACATATAAATTACTGCGAGGAATAGACAAGGTGGACAAAGACGGGATGTTCCAGAGATGGGACACAGAATCAAGAGGTCACAATTGGAAGTTGAAGACTCAGATGAATCAAAGGGATGTTAGGAAGTATTTCTTCAGTCATTGAGTTGTCAGGAAATTTAATAGCCTAGAAAGTGACATAGTGGAGGCAGGAACCATACATAGTTTTAAGATGAGGTTTAATAAAGCTCAGAGCAGGGAGAGGACCTAGTAGCAATCAGTGAAGAGGCGGGGCCAGGAGCTATGAGTCGACCCCTGCAACCACAAACAGGTGAGTACAAATAGGTGAGTACACACACACGCTCATGGAGGACAGTGTGTGTGTGTGTGTGTGTGTGTGTGTATGCAAAAAATAGTCACGTACACGCACACACATATAGACTAACATGCAGACACCCAGACATACACACATACACAGGCGTATATCCAGCCATGTAGACATACACACGTGCAGACACGTATAGACACGTCATACGAGACACAACATAAACATATTGTCTCGGTCGTAGAGATGATAAACACATATATTTACTCAACACCTGCCGTACTCCTAGACGTTTTGAACACCCGCGTCTCCTGGTCCAGGACAATGGTTCATGTAGACAAGTGATCTTGTCTACCCGTGTTGGTCTCTGGCTGTGTCAAGCTGGTTGCTTACCGTGTAAATCACACGGGAGGCACCTTGACTTCAGTCTGGCTTGGTACTGCCTCCAGCATAGATCAGTATGCTTCTGTTTTCCGTGTAACACAAGTTTAAGTATCTTGTATCCTGTGATCATATCTCCTCTGTATACTTGTTATATTCTTGTGTGACCCGATGAGTTCTACACTCAGCCAGTAACACACACACACACACACACACACACACACACACACACACACACACACACACATTATATCTACGTATATAGCTTCATTAATAAAGTACTGTGTACTCTGATGCAGAGTCTACAGGTTCGAGTCCTGCTGAAGTGGGTGTTTGACCCTCCTCCTTCAGTAGAAATCAACGAATCTGACGATTGAGGATCGGGCGCACACATCTCGCCCATAAGCAACTACATGTAGGTGCTCCTACCTTCCTCATGCTTCTCATAATGAACGAGGTGCCTGTAGGGACCTCGGGCAACTTTTAGCAGAGTCTTCTGACAATAATTCAATGAGATTTTTCACTAATGCCGGTTATTTTAACTTTTCATAACAGCAGTGTTGTGTGTTTTATTTACATTAATAGGTTTTGTTGCTCGTTAATTTTATACAATTTTTTTTTATTGCCAAGTGTGATGGTTGATTACCATTAGTTCGTTCAAACCTCAGACTTGTGGTGCATCCCGGGTCACTGTAACCTAACCTGGTCCGTCGTGGTCCATGCCTGATCCATGTGGTCCACTTAGTATTCCTGTGGCCCATTCAGGATTCCTGTGGCCGGGCCCAGCACTCCTGTGGCCCCCAACCGTGGTACGTGTGGTCCACTCAAAGAGTCTGGTCTGCTGAGGGTCACTTTGGCCTGCCCAGTGTTTCTGTGGTCCACCCAGTGGTTCACCAGGTCACTGGTCTGCCTAGAGTCACTGTGGCTCATCCTGGACCTCAGTGATCCACTCGATGTCACTGTGGCCCATCCTGGGGTCACTACTGGGGTCACTGACCCATCTCAGGGTCACTGTAGCCCAACTCACAACCATGGGTAGTTGTGGCCCATCCTGAGGCCACTGTAGTTCCCACTAGTCCCTATGGCCCCACTTAGGGGTCACTATGGCCCCATCTAGGGTCACTGTGGCCCCATCTAGGGTCACTGTGGCCCCATCTAGGGTCACTGTGGCCCCATCTAGGGTCACTATGGCCCCCTCTAGAGTCACTCTGGCCCCATCTTGGGTCACTGTGGCCCCATCTAGAATCATAGTCTCACCTAAGATTGCCTATATTCTCATCTAAATCATTATGGTCCCCACTTAGGGATAACTGCTGCCCAGCGTGGGGGCACTGTGACCCCAATTAGGTTCCACTTGGGCCCCAATTACGGTCCACTTGAGCCCCAATTACGGTCCACTTGAGCCCCAATTACGGTCCACTTGGGCCTCAATTCAGGTCAAGTGGCTCCCACTTAGGAAAATTAGATACAAGGTTAGATGATGAGGACAGAGAAAGAGAACAAAGGGTAAAGAATAGAGAGAAAACAAGGGAGCAAGAAATAGTT
>NW_027197601.1:0-25000 GCF_038502225.1 Cherax quadricarinatus | reverse complement strand
ACCTAACCTAACCTAACCTAACCTAACCTTACCTAACCTAACCTAACCTAACCTAACCTAACCTAACCTAACCTAACCTACCTTACCTAACCTTACCTAACCTAACCTAACCTAACCTAACCTAACCTAACCTAACCTAACCTAACCTAACCTAACCTAACCTAACCTTACCTTACCTAACCTAACCTTACCTAACCTAACCTAACCTAACCTAACCTAACCTAACCTAACCTAACCTTACCTTACCTAACCTAACCTAACCTAACCTAACCTAACCTAACCTAACCTAACCTAACCTAACCTAACCTAACCTAACCTAACCTAACCTAACCTAACCTAACCTTACCTAACCTAACCTAACCTAACCTTACCTTACCTAACCTCACCTCACCTCACCTAACCTAACCTAACCTAACCTAACCTAACCTAACCTAATTTAACCTTACCTTACCTAACCTAACCTTACCTTACCTTACCTTACCTTACCTTACCTTACCTAACCTTACCTAACCTAACCTAACCTAACCTAACCTAACCTAACCTAACCTAACCTAACCTTACCTAACCTTACCTTACCTTACCTTACCTTACCTTACCTTACCTTACCTAACTAACCTTAACCTAACCTAACCTAACCTAACCTTACCTTACCTACCTTACCTTACCTTACCTTACCTTACTTTGACTTACCTTACCTAACCTAACCTCACCTTACCTAACCTAACTTAACCTAACCTAACCTAACCTTACCTTACCTAACCTAACCTAACCTAACCCTACCTTACCTTACCTTACCTTACCTGACCTTACCTTACCTAACCTAACCTAACCTAAACTAACCTAACCTAACCTAACCTAACCTAACCTTACCTAACCTAATCTTACCTTACCTTTCCTTACCTTACCTTACCTTACCTTACCTTACCTTGCCTAACCTAACATAACCTAACCTTACCTCACCTAACCTTACCTTACCTTACCTACCATACCTAACCTAACCTAACCTAACCTAACCTAACCTAACCTTACCTAACCTTACCTTACCTTACCTTACCTTACCTTACCTTACCTTACCTTACCTAACCTAACATAACCTAACCTTAACTAACCTACCTAACCTACCTAACCTAACCTAACCTAACCTAACCTAACCTAACCTAACCTAACCTAACCTAACCTCACCTAACCTAACCTTACCTAACCTTACCTAACCTTACCTTACCTTACCTTACCTTACCTTACCTTACCTTACCTTACCTTACGTTACCTTACCTAACCAAACATAACCTTACCTTAACTAATCTTACCTAACCTAACCTAACCTAACCTAACCTAACCTAACCTTACCTAACCTAACGTTACCTTACCTTACCTTACCTTACCTTACCTTACCTTACCTTACCTTACCTTACCTTACCTTACCTTACCTTACCTTACCTAACCTTACCTTACCTAACCTAACCTAACCTAACCTAGCCTAACCTAACCTTACCTTACCTTACCTAACCTTACCTTACCTTACCTAACCTAATCTAACCTTACCTTACCTTACCTTACCTTACCTTACCTTACCTAACCTTACATTACCTAACCTTACCTAACCTTACCTTACCTTACCTAACCTTACCTTACCTAACCTAACCTTACCTTACCTTACCTTACCTAACCTTACCTTACCTTACCTTACCTTACCTTACCTTACCTTACCTAACCTTACCTTACCTAACCTAACCTAACCTAACCTAACCTTACCTAACCTAACCTTACCTAACCTAACCTTACCTAACCTAACCTTACCTAACCTAACCTAACCTAACCTAACCTTACCTTACCTAACCTTACCTTACCTAACCTTACCTAACCTTACCTAACCTAACCTTACCTTACCTAACTTAACCTTACCTTACCTTACCTTACCTTACCTTACCTTACCTTACCTTACCTTACCTAACCTAACCTAACCTAACCTTACCTAACCTAACCTTACCTTACCTTACCTTACCTAACCTTACCTAACCTAACCTAACCTTACCTTACCTTACCTTACCTTACCTTACCTTACCTAACCTTACCTAACCTAACCTTACCTAACCTAACCTAACCTAACCTTACCTAACCTTACCTAACCTAACCTAACCTTACCTAACCTAACCTTACCTTACCTTACCTTACCTAACCTAACCTTACCTTACCTTGCCTTACCTTACCTTACATAACCTAACCTAACCTAACCTTACCTAACCTTACCTTACCTTACCTTACCTAACCTTACCTTACCTTACCTTACCTTAACCTTACCTTACCTTACCTACCTTACCTAACCTTACCTTACTAACCTAACCTTACCTTACCTTACCTTACCTTACCTACCTTACCTAACCTTACCTTACCAAATCTAACCTAACCTTACCTTAACCTAACCTTACCTAACCTAACCTTACATTACCTAACCTTACCTTACCTTACCTAACCTAACCTAACCTAACCTAACCTTACCTTACCTTACCTTACCTTACCTTACCTAACCTAACCTAACCTAACCTAACCTTACCTTACCTTACCTTACCTAACCTAACCTAACCTTACCTTACCTTACCTAACCTAACCTAACCTAACCAAACCTAGCCTAACCTAGCCTTACCAAACCTTACCTTACCTTACCTAACCTTACCTTACCTTACCTTACCTAACCTAACCTACCCAAACCTAACCTAACCTTACCTTACCTTACCTAACCTAACCTAACCTTACCTAACCTAACCTAACCTAACCTAACCTTACCTTCCCATACCTTACCTTACCTAACCTTACCTTACCTAACCTTACCTAACCTTACCTTACCTACCTTACCTAACCTTACCTTTCCTAACCTAACCTTACCTAACCTTACCTTACCTAACCTACCTTACCTTACCTAACCTTACCTAACCTAACCTAACCTACCTAACCTAACCTAACCTACCTTACCTACCTTAACCTTACCTACCTTAACCTTACCTACCTTAACCTTACCTACCTTAACCTTACCTACCTTAACCTTACCTACCTTAACCTTACCTACCTTAACCTTACCTAACCTAACCTTACCTAACCTAACCTAACCTAACCTAACCTTAACCTTAACCTTACCTAACCTAACCTAACCTTACCTAACCTAACCTTACCTTACCTAACCTAACCTAACCTAACCTTACCTTACCTAACCTAACCTTACCTAACCTAACCTAACCTAACCTAACCTAACTTTACCTAACCTAACCTTACCTAACCTAACTTAACCTAACCTAACCTAACCTAACCTAACCTAACCTAACCTAACCTAACCTAACCTAACCTAACCTTAACCTTACCTAACCTAACCTAACCTAACCTAACCTTAACCTTACCTAACCTAACCTAACCTAACCTTAACCTTACCTAACCTAACCTAACCTAACCTAACCTTAACCTTACCTAACCTAACCTAACCTAACCTTAACCTTACCTAACCTAACCTAACCTAACCTAACCTAACCTAACCTAACCTAACCTAACCTAACCTTACCTAACCTAACCTAACCTAACCTAACCTTACCTAACCTTACCTTACCTTACCTTACCTAACCTTAACCTTACCTAACCTTACCTTACCTTACCTAACCTAACCTAACCTAACCTACCTTACCTTACCTTACCTAACCTAACCTAACCTAACCTACCTTACCTAACCTAACCTAAGCTTACCTAACCTTACTTAACCAAACCTAACCTAACCTTACCTAACCTTACCTTACCTTACCTAACCTAACCTAACCTAACCTAACCTAACCTTACCTAACCTTACCTTTCCTAACCTTACCTAACCTACCTAACCTAACCTAACCTAACCTACCTAACCTAACCTTACCTTACCTTACCTTACCTAACCTAACCTACCTAACCTACCTAACCTTACCTAACCTTACCTTACCTTACCTAACCTTACCTTACCTTTGCTTACCTTACCTAACCTAACCTAACCTAACCTACCTTACCTTAACCTTACCTTACCTTACCTTACCTTACCTTACCTTACCTTACCTTACCTAACCTAACCTTAACCTAACCTTACCTAACCTTAACCTAACCTAACCTTACCTTACCTACCTTACCTTACCTTACCTTACCTAACCTTACCTTACCTTACCTTACCTTACCTTACCTTACCTTACCTTACCTTACCTTACCTTACCTTACCTTACCTAACCTAACCTAACCTTACCTTACCTTACCTTACCTTACCTTACCTTACCTTACCTTACCTTACCTAACCTTACCTTACCTTACCTTACCTTACCTTACCTTACCTTACCTAACCTTACCTAACCTTACCTTACCTTACCTTACCTTACCTAACCTTACCTTACCTTACCTTACCTTACCTTACCTTACCTAACCTTACCTTACCTTACCTTACCTTACCTTACCTTACCTAACCTTACCTTACCTTACCTAACCTTACCTTACCTTACCTTACCTTACCTAACCTTACCTTACCTTACCTTACCTTACCTTACCTAACCTTACCTTACCTTACCTAACCTTACCTTACCTTACCTTACCTTACCTTACCTAACCTTACCTTACCTTACCTTACCTTACCTTACCTTACCTTACCTTACCTTACCTTACCTTACCTTATCTTACCTAACCTTACCTTACCTTACCTTACCTTACCTTACCTTACCTTACCTTACCTTACCTTACCTTACCTTACCTTACCTTACCTTACCTTACCTTACCTTACCTTACCTTACCTTACCTTACCTTACCTTACCTTACCTTACCTTATCTTACCTTATCTTACCTACACCTTACTTTACCTCCTATGCCTTACCTTACCTGTACCTTACCTATACCTTACCTTACCTATACCTTACCTTACCTATACCTTACCTTACCTATACCTTACCTTACCTATACCTTACCTATACCTTACCTTACCTATACCTTACCTTACCTATACCTTACCTTACCTATACCTTACCTTACCTATGCCTTGCCTTATCTATACCTTACCTTACCTTACCTACATCTTATCTTGCCTACACCTCACCTTACCTTACCTTACCTTACCTTACCTTATCTTACCTTACCTTACCTTACCTTACCTTACCTTACCTTACCTTACCTTACCTTACCTTACCTTACCTTACCTTACCTTACCTTACCTTACCTTACCTTACCTTACCTTACCTTACCTTACCTTACCTTACCTTACCTTACCTTACCTTACCTTACCTTACCTTACCTTACCTTACCTTACCTTACCTTACCTTACCTTACCTTACCTTACCTTACCTTACCTTACCTTACCTTACCTTACCTTACCTTACCTTACCTTACCTTACCTTACCTTACCTTACCTTACCTTACCTTACCTTACCTTACCTTACCTTACCTTACCTTACCTTACCTTACCTTACCTTACCTTACCTTACCTTACCTTACCTTACCTTACCTTACCTTACCTTACCTTACCTTACCTTACCTTACCTTACCTTACCTTACCTTACCTTACCTTACCTTACCTTACCTTACCTTACCTTACCTTACCTTTCCTTACCTTACCTTACCTTACCTTACCTTACCTTACCTTTCCTAACCTTACCTAACCTTACCTAACCTTACCTAACCTTACCTTACCTTGACTTACCTTACCTTACCTTACCTTTACCTTTACCTTACCTTACCTTACCTTACCTTACCTTACCTTACCTTACCTTACCTTACCTTACCTTACCTTACCTTACCTTTACCTTACCTTACCTTACCTTACCTTACCTTACCTTTACCTTACCTTACCTTACCTTACCTTACCTTACCTTTACCTTACCTTACCTTACCTTACCTTACCTTACCTACCTACCTTACCTACCTACCTTACCTTACCTTACCTTACCTTACCTTACCTTACCTTACCTTACCTTACCTTACCTTACCTTACCTTACCTTACCTTACCTTACCTTACCTTACCTTACCTTACCTTACCTTACCATACCTTACCATACCATACCTTACCTTACCTTACCTTACCATAACTTACCTTACCTTACCTTACCATACCTTACCTTACCTTACCTTACCATACCTTACCTTACCTTACCTTACCTTACCTTACCTTACCTTACCTTACCTTACCTTACCTTACCTTACCTTACCTTACCTTACCTTACCTTACCTTACCTTACCTTACCTTACCTTACCTTACCTTACCTAACCTTACCTTACCTTACCTTACCTTACCTTACCTTACCTTACCTTACCTTACCTTACCTTACCTTACCTTACCTTACCTTACCTTACCTTACCTTACCTTATCTACCTTACCTTACCTTACCTTACCTTACCTTACCTTACCTTACCTTACCTTACCTTACCTTACCTTACCTTACCTTTACCTTACCTTACCTTACCTTACCTTACCTTACCTTACCTTACCTTACCTTACCTTACCTTACTTTACCTTACCTTACCTTACCTTACTTTACCTTACCTTAGATTACCTTACCTTACCTTACCTTACCTTACCTTACCTTACCTTACCTTACCTTACCTTAGATTACCTTACCTTACCTTACCTTACCTTACCTTAGATTACCTTACCTTACCTTACCTTACCTTACCTTACCTTACCTTACCTTACCTTACCTTACCTTACCTTACCTTAGATTACCTTACCTTACCTTACCTTAGATTACCTTACCTTACCTTACCTTACCTTACCTTAGATTACCTTACCTTACCTTACCTTACCTTACCTTACCTTACCTTACCTTACCTTACCTTTACTTTACCTTTACCTTACCTTTACCTTACCTTAACCTTACCTTACCCTACCTTACCTTACCCTTACCTTACCTTACCTTACCTTACCTTACCTTACCTTACCTTACCTTACCTTACCTTTACCTTACCCTTACCTTACCTTACCTTACCTTACCTTACCTTACCTTACCTTACCTTACCTACTTTACCTTACCTTACCTTACCTAACCTTACCTAGCCTTACCTACCTTACCTAACATTACCTTACCTTACCTTACCTTATCTATACCTATACCTTGCCTTACCTTAACTATACCTTACTTTACCTATACCTATACCTTACATTACCTTACCTTACATTACCTTACCTTACATTACCTTACCTTACATTACCTTACCTTACCTTACCTATACCTATACCTTACCTTACATTACCTTACCTTACCTTACCTATACCTATACCTTACCTTACCTATACCTTACCTTACCTTACCTATACCTTTCCTTACCTATACCTTTCCTTACCTATACCTTTCCTTACCTATACATTACCTTACCTTACCATACCTTAACTGTACCTTACCTTACCTTACCTTACCTTACCTTACCTTACCTTACCGTACCGTACGATACCTTACCTTACCTTACCTTACCTTACCTTACCTTACCTTACCTTACCTTACCTTACCTTACCTTACCTTACCTTACCTTACCTTACCTTACCTTACCTTACCTTACCTTACCTTACCTTACCTTACCTTACCTTACCTTACCTTACCTTACCTTACCATACCTTACCTTACCTTACCTTACCTTACCATACCTTACCTTACCTTACCTTACCATACCTTACCTTACCTTACCTTACCATACCTTACCTTACCTTACCATACCTTACCTTGGGTGAGAGGCCAGGATACACGGGTCAGAGGTCAGGATACAGGGGTGAGAGGTCAGAATACAGGGGTGAGAGGTCATGATGCTAGGGTGAGAGGTCAGGATACACGGGTGAGAGGTCAGGATACACGTGTGAGAGGTCAGGCTACACGGGTGAGAGGTCAGGACACACGGGTGATGTCAGGATACACGTGTGAGAGGTCAGGATACACGGGTGAGAGGTCAGGATACACGGGTGAGAGGTCAGGATACACGGGTGAGAGGTCAGGATACACGGGTGAGAGGTCACACGGGTGAGAGGTCAGGATACACGGGTGAGAGGTCAGGATACACGGGTGAGAGGATACAGGGTGAGAGGTCACACCGGTGAGAGGTCAGGATACACGGGTGAGAGGTCAGGATACACGGGTGAGAGGTCAGGATACACGGGTGAGAGGTCAGGATACACGGGTGAGAGGTCAGGATACACGGGTGAGAGGTCAGGATACACGGGTGAGAGGTCAGGATACACGGGTGAGAGGTCAGGCTACACGGGTGAGAGGTCAGGATACACGGGTGAGAGGTCAGGATACAAGGGTGAGAAGTCATGATACTGGGGTGAGAGTTCAGGATGCACTGGTAAGAGGTCAGGATACACGAGTGAGAGGTCAGGATACACGGGTGAGAGGTCAGGATACACGGGTGAGAGGTCAGGATACACGGGTGAGAGGTCAGGATACACGGGTGAGAGGTCAGGATACACGGGTGAGAGGTCAGGATACACGGGTGAGAGGTCAGGATACACGGGTGAGAGGTCAGGATACACGGGTGAGAGGTCAGGATACACGGGTGAGAGGTCAGGATACACGGGTGAGAGGTCAGGATACACGGGTGAGAGGTCAGGATACACGGGTG
Source organism: Cherax quadricarinatus (assembly GCF_038502225.1). NCBI lineage: Eukaryota > Metazoa > Arthropoda > Malacostraca > Decapoda > Parastacidae > Cherax > Cherax quadricarinatus. The sequence goes on along the minus strand of NW_027197601.1, from coordinate 16,422 downwards.
AGAGGTCAGGATACACGGGTGAGAGGTCAGGATACACGGGTGAGAGGTCAGGATACACGGGTGAGAGGTCAGGATACACGGGTGAGAGGTCAGGATACACGGGTGAGAGGTCACGATACACGGGTGAGAGGTCACGATACACGGGTGAGAGGTCAGGATACACGGGTGAGAGGTCAGGATACACGGGTGAGAGGTCACGATACACGGGTGAGAGGTCAGGATACACGGGTGAGAGGTCAGGATACACGGGTGAGAGGTCAGGATACACGGGTGAGAGGTCAGGATACACGGGTGAGAGGTCAGGATACACGGGAGAGGTCAGATACACGAGGTCAGGATACACGGGTGAGAGGTCAGGATACACGGGTGAGAGGTCAGGATACACGGGTGAGAGGTCACGATACACGGGTGAGAGGTCAGGATACACGGGTGAGAGGTCACGATACACGGGTGAGAGGTCACGATACACGGGTGAGAGGTCAGGATACACGGGTGAGAGGTTAGGGTGAGATCAGGATACACGGGTGATACACGGGTGAGAGGTCAGGATACACGGGTGAGAGGTCAGGATACACGGGTGAGAGGTCAGGATACACGGGTGAGAGGTCAGGATACAAGGGTGAGAGGTCAGGATACACGGGTGAGAGGTCAGGATACACGGGTGAGAGGTCAGGATACACGGGTGAGAGGTCAGGATACACTGGTGAGAGGTCAGGATACACGGGTGAGAGGTCAGGATACACGGGTGAGAGGTCAGGATACACGGGTGAGAGGTCAGGATACACGGGTGAGAGGTCAGGATACACGGGTGAGAGGTCAGGATACACGGGTGAGAGGTCAGGATACACGGGTGAGAGGTCATAGAGGTGAGGATACACGGGTGAGAGGTCAGGATACACGGGTGAGAGGTCAGGATACACGGGTGAGAGGTCAGGATACACGGGTGAGAGGTGAGTGAGAGGTCAGGATACACGGGTGAGAGGTCAGGATACACGGGTGAGAGGTCAGGATACACGGGTGAGAGGTCAGGATACACGGGTGAGAGGTCAGGATACACGGGTGAGAGGTCAGGATACACTGGTGAGAGGTCAGGATACACGGGTGAGAGGTCAGGATACACGGGTGAGAGGTCAGGATACACGGGTGAGAGGTCAGGATACACGGGTGAGAGGTCAGGATACACGGGTGAGAGGTCAGGATACACGGGTGAGAGGTCAGGATACACGGGTGAGAGGTCAGGATACACGGGTGAGAGGTCAGGATACACGGGTGAGAGGTCAGGATACACAGGATACACTGGTCAGAGGTCAGGATACACGAGTGAGAGGTCAGGATACACGGGTGAGAGGTCAGGATACACGGGTGAGAGGTCAGGATACATGGTTGAGAGGTCAGGATACACGGGTGAGAGGTCAGAATACACGTGTGAGAGGTCAGGATACACGGGTGAGAGGTCAGGATACACCGGTGAGAGGTCAGGATACACGGGTGAGAGGTCAGGATACACGGGTGAGGGGTCAGAATACACGGGTGAGAGGTCAGGATACACGGGTGAGAGGTCAGGATACACGGGTGAGAGGTCAGAGATACACGGGTGAGATAGGTCAGGATACAAGGCAGGGTGAGAGGTCAGGATACAGCTCTAGGGTGAGAGGTCAGCATACACGGGTGAGAGGTCAGGATACACGGGTGAGAGGTCAGGATACACGGGTGAGAGATCAGGATACACTGGTGAGAGGTCAGGATACACGGGTGAGATGTCAGGATACACGGGTGAGAGGCCAGGTTACACTGGTGAGAGGTCAGGATACACGGGTGAGAGGTCAGGATACACGGGTGAGAGGTCAGGATACACGGGTGAGAGGTCAGGATACACGGGTGAGAGGTCGGGATACACGGGTGAGAGGTCAGGATACACGGGTGAGAGGTCAGGATACACGGGTGAGAGGTCAGGATACACGGGTGAGAGGTCAGGATACACGGGTGAGAGGTCAGGATACACGGTTGAGAGGTCAGGATACACGGGTGAGAGGTCAGGATACACGGGTGAGAGGTCAGGATACACGGGTGAGAGGTCAGGATACACGGGTGAGAGGTCAGGATACACGGGTGAGAGGTCAGGATACACGGGTGAGAGGTCAGGATACACGGGTGAGAGGTCAGGATACACGGGTGAGAGGTCAGGATACACGGGTGAGAGGTCAGGATACACGGGTGAGAGGTCAGGATACACGGGTGAAAGGTCAGGATACACGGATGAGAGGTCAGGATACATGGGTGAGAGGTCAGGATACACGGGTGAGAGGCCAGGATACACGGGTCAGAGGTCAGGATACAGGGGTGAGAGGTCAGAATACAGGGGTGAGAGGTCATGATGCTAGGGTGAGAGGTCAGGATACAGGGGTGAGAGGTCAGGATACATGGGTGACAGGTCAGGATACAGGGGTGAGAGGTCAGGATACATCGGTGAGAGGTCAGGATACACGGGTGAGAGGTCAGGATACACGGGTGAGAGGTCAGGATACGCGGGTGTGAGGTGGATACACGAGAGGTCAGGATACACGGGTGAGAGGTCAGGATACACGGGTGAGAGGTCAGGATACACGGGTGAGAGGTCAGGATACACGGGTGAGAGGTCAGGATACACGGGTGAGAGGTCAGGATACACGGGTGAGAGGTCAGGATACACGGGTGAGAGGTCAGGATACACGGGTGAGAGGTCAGGATACACGGGTGAGAGGTCAGGATACACGGGTGAGAGGTCAGGATACACGGGTGAGAGGTCAGGATACACGGGTGAGAGGTCAGGATACACGGGTGAGAGGTCAGGATACACGGGTGAGAGGTCAGGATACACGGGTGAGAGGTCAGGATACACGGGTGAGAGGTCAGGATACACGGGTGAGAGGTCAGGATACACGGGTGAGAGGTCAGGATACACGGGTGAGAGGTCAGGATACACGGGTGAGAGGTCAGGATACACGGGTGAGAGGTCAGGATACACGGGTGAGAGGTCAGGATACACGGGTGAGAGGTCAGGATACACGGGTGAGAGGTCAGGATACACGAGTGAGAGGTCAGGATAAACGGGTGAGCGGTCAGGAAACACGGGTGAGATTTCAGGATACACGGGTGAGAGGTAGGGATACACGGGTGAGAAGTCAGGATACATGAGTGAGGGGTCAGGATACACGGGTGAGAGGTCACGATACACGGGTGAGAGGTCAGGATACACGGGTGAGAGGTCAGGATACACGGGTGAGAGGTCAGGATACACGGGTGAGAGGTCAGGATACACGGGTGAGAGGTCAGGATACACGGGTGAGAGGTCAGGATACACGGGTGAGAGGTCAGGATACACGGGTGAGAGGTCAGGATACACGGGTGAGAGGTCAGGATACACGGGTGAGAGGTCAGGATACACGGGTGAGAGGTCAGGATACACGGGTGAGAGGTCAGGATACACGGGTGAGAGGTCAGGATACACGGGTGAGAGGTCAGGATACACGGGTGAGAGGTCAGGATACACGGGTGAGAGGTCAGGATACACGGGTGAGAGGTCAGGATACACGGGTGAGAGGTCAGGAGGTCAGTATAAACGGGTGAGTGGTCAGGATACACGGGTGAGAGGTCAGGAGGGTGAGAGGTCAGGATACACGGGTGAGAGGTCACGATACACGGGTGAGAGGTCAGGATACACGGGTGAGAGGTCAGGATACACGGGTGAGAGGTCAGGATAGGATACACGGGTGAGAGGTCAGGATACACGGGTGAGAGGTCAGGATACACGGGTGAGAGGTCAGGGGGAGGTGATACACGGGTGAGAGGTCAGGATACACGGGTGAGAGGTCAGGATACACGGGTGAGAGGTCAGGATACACGGGTAAGAGGTCAGGATACACGGGTGAGAGGTCAGGATACACGGGTGAGAGGTCAGGATACACGGGTGAGAGGTCAGGATACACGGTTGAGAGGTCAGATACACGGGTGAGGGTTAGGATACACGGGTGAGAGGTCAGGATACACGGGTGAGAGGTCAGGATACACGGGTGAGAGGTCAGGATACACGGGTGAGAGGTCAGGATACACGGGTGAGAGGTCAGGATACACGGGTGAGAGGTCAGGATACACGGGTGAGAGGTCAGGATACACGGGTGAGAGGTCAGGATACATGGGTGAGAGGTCAGGATACACGGGTGAGAGGTCAGGATACACGAGTGAGAGGACAGGATACACGGGTGAGAAGTCAGGATACACGGTTGAGAGGTCAGGATACACGGGTGAGAGGTCAGGATACACGGGTGAGAGGTCAGGATACACGGGTGAGAGGTCAGGATACACGGGTGAGAGGTCAGTATACACGGGTGAGAGGTCAGGATACACGGGTGAGAGGTCAGGATAAACGGGTGAGAGGTCAGGATAGGATACACGGGTGAGAGGTCAGGATACAGGTCAGGATACACGTGTGAGAGGTAAGGATACACGGGTGAGAGGAAAGGATACACGGGCGAGAGGTCACGATACACGGGTGAGAGGTCAGGTTACACGGGTGAGAGGTCAGGATACAAGCGTGAGAGGTCAGGATACACGGGTGAGAGGTCAGGATACATGGGTGAGAGGTCAGGATACACGGGTGAGAGGTCAGGATACACGGGTGAGAGGTCAGGATACACGGGTGAGAGGTCAGGATACACGGGTGAGAGGTCAGGATACACGGGTGAGAGGTCAGGATACACGGGTGAGAGGTCAGGGTACACGGGTGAGAGGTCAGGATACACGGGTGAGAGGTCAGGATACACGGGTGAGAGGTCAGGATACACGGGTGAGAGGTCAGGATACACGGGTGAGAGGTCAGGATACACGGGTGAGAGGTCAGGATACACGGGTGAGAGGTCAGGATACACGGGTGAGAGGTCAGGATACACGGGTGAGAGGTCAGGATACACGGGTGAGAGGTCAGGATACACGGGTGAGAGGTCAGGATACACGGGTGAGAGGTCAGGATACACGGGTGAGAGGTCAGGATACACGGGTGAGAGGTCAGGATACACGGGTGAGAGGTCAGGATACACGGGTGAGAGGTCAGGATACACGGGTGAGAGGTCAGGATACACGGGTGAGAGGTCAGGATACACGGGTGAGAGGTCAGGATACACGGGTGAGAGGTCAGGATACACGGGTGAGAGGTCAGGATACACGGGTGAGAGGTCAGGATACACGGGTGAGAGGTCAGGATACACGGGTGAGAGGTCAGGATACACGGGTGAGAGGTCAGGATACACGGGTGAGAGGTCAGGATACACGGGTGAGAGGTCAGGATACACGGGTGAGAGGTCAGGATAGAGGTCACACGGGTGAGAGGTCAGGATACACGGGTGAGAGGTCAGGATACACGGGTGAGAGGTCAGGATGAGAGGTCAGGATACACGGGTGAGAGGTCAGGATACATGGGTGAGAGGTCAGGATACACGGGTGAGAGGTCAGGATACACGGGTGAGAGGTCAGGATACACGGGTGAGAGGTCAGGATACACGGGTGAGAGGTCAGGATACACGGGTGAGAGGTCAGGATCACGGGTGTGAGGTCATGATACACGGGTGAGAGGTCAGGAAACACGGGTGAGAGGTCAGGATACACGGGTGAGAGGTCAGGATACACGGGTGAGGATACAGGTCAGGATACACGGGTGAGAGGTCAGGATACACGGGTAGAGGTCAGGATACACGGGTGAGAGGTCAGGATACACGGGTGAGAGGTCAGGATACATGGGTGAGAGGTCAGGATGACACGGGTGAGAGGTCAGGATACACGGGTGAGATAGGATACACGGGTGAGAGGATACAGGGTGATAGGATACACGGGTGAGAGGGAGGGATACACGGGTGAGAGGTCAGGATACACGGGTGAGAGGTCAGGATACACGGGTGAGAGGTCAGGATACACGGGTGAGAGGTCAGGATACACGGGTGAGAGGTCAGGATACACGGGTGAGAGGTCAGGATACACGGGTGGGAGGTCAGGGTACACGAGAGGGATACAGGTTGAGAGGTACACGGGTGAGAGGTCAGTATACACGGGTGAGAGGTCAGAGGGTGAGAGGTCAGGATACACGGGTGAGAGGTCAGGGTACACGGGTGAGAGGTCAGGATACTCGGTTGAGAGGTCAGGATACACGGGTGAGAGGTCAGGATACACGGGTGAGAGGTCAGGATACACGGGGGTGAGAGGTCAGGATACACGGATACACGGGTGAGAGGTGAGAGGTCAGCATACACCGGTGAGAGGTCAGGATACACGGGTGAGAGGTCAGGATACACGGGTGAGAGGTCAGGATACACGGGTGAGTGGTCAGGATACACAGGATACACGGTTGAGAGGTCAGGATACACGGGTGAGAGGTCAGGATACACGGGTGAGAGGTCAGGATACACGGGTGAGAGGTCAGGATACACGGGTGAGAGGTCAGGATACACGGGTGAGAGGTCAGGATACACGGGTGAGAGGTCAGGATACACGGGTGAGAGGTCAGGATACACGGGTGAGAGGTCAGGATACACGGGTGAGAGGTCAGGATACACGGGTGAGAGGTCAGGATACACGGGTGAGAGGTCAGGATACACGGGTGAAAGGTCAGGATACACGGGTGAAAGGTCAGGATACACGGTTGAGAGGTCAGGATACACGGGTGAGAGGTCAGGATACACGGGTGAGAGGTCAGAATACACGGACACTTATGCAGCATGAGAGGTCAGGATACACGGGTGAGAGGTCAGGATACACGGGTGAGAGGTATGAGGTATAGTCAGCCTGGAGTCGATGTGTTCAGGATCACTTGTGAGAGGTACAGGATACACGGGTGAGAGGTCAGGATACACGGGTGAAAGGTCAGGCTACACGGGTGAGAGGTCAGGCTACACGGGTGAGAAACGTCAGATACACTGGTGAGAGGTCAGGATACATGGGTGAGAGGTCAGGATACACGGGTGAAAGGTCAGGATACACGGATGAGAGGTCAGTATACACGGATGAGAGGTCAGGATACACGGGTGAGAGGTCATGATACACCGGTGAGAGGTCAGGATACACGGGTGAGAGGTCAGGATACAGGGGTGAGAGGTCAGGATACACGGGTGAGAGGTCAGGATACACGGGTGAGAGGTCAGGATACACGGGTGAGAGGTCAGGATACACGGGTGAGAGGTCAGGATACACGGGTGAGAGGTCAGGATACACGGGTGAGAGGTCAGGATACACGGGTGAGAGGTCAGGATACACGGGTGAGAGGTCAGGATACACGGGTGAGAGGTCAGGATACACGGGTGAGAGGTCAGAATACACGGGTGAGAGGTCAGGATACACGGGTGAGAGGTCAGGATACACGGAGAGGTCAGGATACACGGGTGAGAGGTCAGGATACACGGGTGATAGGTCAGGCTACACGGGAGAGGTCAGGATACACGGGTGAGAGTCAGTTTACACGGGTGAGAGGTCAGAATACACGGGTGAGAGGTCAGGATACACGGGTGAGAGGTCAGGGGTGAGAGGTCAGGATACACGGGTGAGAGGTCAGGATACACGGGTGAGAGGTGAGGGTGAGAGGTCAGGATACACGGGTGAGAGAGTCAGGGGTGATACACGGGTGAGAGGTCAGGATACACGGGTGAGAGGTCAGGATACACGGGTGAGAGGTCAGGATACACGGGTGAGAGGTCAGGATACACGGGTGAGAGGTCAGGATACACGGGTGAGAGGGATACAGGGTGATAGGTCAGGATACACGGGTGAGAGGTCAGGATACACGGGTGAGAGGTCAGGATACACGGGTGAGAGGTCAGGATACACGGGTGAGAGGTCAGGATACACGGGTGAGAGGTCAGGATACACGGGTGAGAGGTCAGGATACACGGGTGAGAGGTCAGGATACACTGGTGAGAGGTCAGGATACACGGGTGAGAGGTCAGGATACACGGGTGAGAGGTCAGGATACACGGGTGAGAGGTCAGGATACACGGGTGAGAGGTCAGGATACACGGGTGAGAGGTCAGGATACACGGTTGAGAGGTCAGGATACACAAGTGAGAGGTCAGGATACACGGGTGAGAGGTCAGGATAAACGGGTGAGTGGTCAGGATACACGGGTGAGATGTCAGGATACACGGGTGAGAGGTCAGGATACACGAGTGAGAGGTCAGGATGCACGGGTGAGAGGTCAGGATGCAAGGGTGAGAGGTCAGGATACACGGGTGAGAGGTCAGGATACACGGGTGAGAGGTCAGGATACAAGGGTGAGAGGTCAGGATACACGGGTGAGAGGTCAGGTTACACGGGTGAGAGGTCAGGATACACGGGTGAGAGGTCAGGATAAACGGGTGAGAGGTCAGGATACACGGGTGAGAGGTCAGGTTACACGGGTGAGAGTTCAGGATACACCCGTGAGAGGTCAGGATACACGGGTGAGAGGTCAGGATACACGGGTGAGAGGTCAGGATACACGGGTGAGAGGTCAGGATACACGGGTGAGAGGTCAGTATACACGAGTGAGAGGTCATGATACACGGGTGCGAGGTCAGGATACTAGGGTGAGAGGTCAGGATACTAGGGTGAGAGGTCAGGATACACGGGTGAGAGGTCAGGATACACGGGTGAGAGGTCAGGATACACGGGTGAGAGGTCAGGATACACGGGTGAGAGGTCAGGCTACACGGGTGAGAGGTCAGGCTACACGGGTGAGAGGTCTGGATACACGGGTGAGATTTCAGGATACACGGGTGAGAGGTTAGGATACAAGGGTGAGAGTTCAGGATACACGGGTGAGATGTTAGAATACACGGGTGAGAGGTCAGGATACACGGGTGAGAGGTCAGTATACACGGGTGAGAGGTCAGGATGCACGGGTGAGAGGTCAGGATACACGGGTGAGAGGTCAGGATACACGGTTGAGAGGTCAGGATACACGGGTGAGAGGTGAGGATACACGGGTGAGAGGTCAGGTCAGCAGAAGCCAAAGGTAAAAACTCCATTATTGGTAATGTTTAGGAAAGGTTGAATATGTGAATGAATGTGGGCGGGTTGGTCTCTAGCTCCCCTGCCGTAGGCCTGACCCTGCTGTAGGCTTGACCCCGCTGTAGGCTTGACCCTGCCGTAGACCTGACCCTGCTGTAGGCGTGACCCCGCTGTAGGCCTGACCCCGCCGTAGGCCTGACCCCGCCGTAGGCCTGACCCCGCCGTAGACCTGACCCCGCCGTAGGCCTGACCCCGCCCTAGGCCTGACCCCGCCCTAGGCCTGACCCTGCCGTGGGCTTGACCCTGCTGGTCGGTATCAAAGGACAGTGCCCAGGCTGGTGAGTAAACGTTTTGCTAAAATCTATTATCCTGCCTCAGTTTATTTATAGGTTAGCTTGGATCTATTATCTTACCTCGGCTCATTTATAGGCTAAGATCTATTATCCTATCTCACCTCATTTCAAAATCCAACACTAAGGTATTTTAACAGCCATTAACACCGAAGTACCTACTTACTGTTAGGTAAAAGGGCGTATGTGCAACTAACGTGACATATTACTGTGGGAACGTTTCGCTCTCCAAGAGCTTTAAGTCGTTACGTCTTACCAAAGCTTCTGGAGAACGATATATTGTTACAATCATATGTAACATTAATTAACTGCACACGTGTCCTTTTACCTAACATTGTCGGTGATTCTGCCATTACATACAACTAACTACTGAAGTAACTTCTAACTACTAACTAGATCAACAGGGACAACGGGAGTAAAAATGCTTGTTTAATATGCTGTGGGATGGTACTTACTGTTGTCATGGCGGCCTCTAAACACTGTTGATAGCTGGTTGCAGAGGTATGGTGCTAGCGAGAGGGTGTACACATACACACACAGTTCAAAGCGAAACTTCTCGTCAGATTTAATGTAAATCTACAGATTTATACTAAATTTTGCTGAAGCGCCTAAAGAGCCTGGTCTCAGACCAAGCCGCGGGAGCGTTGAGCCCCGAAATCCTCTCCAGGTACCTCCAGGTATACCCCGTATCCATCCTGTGTAGGGTAACGCAAGAGCGGATAGAATATACAAAAAGGTCTAGGAACTAGACCTCAAAAGGGTTAACAGGAATACATCTGGATTTATATCCTAAATTTGTAAGCAAATATAGGAAATTTCCTTATGTCTCGTATTTTATTTTCGTTAATAAGATACCTTGACACGGCGCACAGGTTATTATACAATCTATATTCCTCAATAAGTGGATAATTAAGCAGTGTTCAGGAAAGTGAACATAAGGCTGACCACGCACTTTACATTTTGTGTGATCATCTGTTTCTCTCTACTAAACTACCACAAGTACTTATAAACAATCCTTAGCCTGACTACAACATCATCAGTCAGTACTTATAACCGGTCATTAGCCTGGCTACTACATCATCAGTCAGTACTTGTAACCGGTCATTAGCCTGGCTACTACATCATTAGTCAGTACTTGTAACCGGTCATTAGCCTGGCTACTACATCATCAGTCAGTACTTGTAACCGGTCATTAGCCTGGCTACTACATCATCAGTCAGTACTTGTAACCGGTCATTAGCCTGGCTACTACATCATCAGTCAGTACTTGTAACCGGTCATTAGCCTGACTACTACATCATCAGTCAGTACTTGTAACCGGTCATTAGCCTGGCTACTACATCATCAGTCAGTACTTATAACCGGTCATTAGCCTGGCTACTACATCATCAGTCAGTACTTGTAACCGGTCATTAGCCTGGCTACTACATCATCAGTCAGTACTTGTAACCGGTCATTAGCCTGACTACAACATCATCAGTCAGTACTTATAACCGGTCATTAGCCTGGCTACTACATCATCAGTCAGTACTTGTAACCGGTCATTAGCCTGGCTACTACATCATCAGTCAGTACTTGTAACCGGTCATTAGCCTGGCTACTACATCATCAGTCAGTACTTGTAACCGGTCATTAGCCTGGCTACTACATCATCAGTCAGTACTTGTAACCGGTCATTAGCCTGGCTACTACATCATCAGTCAGTACTTATAACCGGTCATTAGCCTGGCTACTACATCATCAGTCAGTACTTGTAACCGGTCATTAGCCTGGCTACTACATCATCAGTCAGTACTTGTAACCGGTCATTAGCCTGGCTACTACATCATCAGTCAGTACTTGTAACCGGTCATTAGCCTGACTACAACATCATCAGTCAGTACTTGTAACCGGTCATTAGCCTGGCTACTACATCATCAGTCAGTACTTGTAACCGGTCATTAGCCTGGCTACTACATCATCAGTCAGAACTTGTAACCGGTCATTAGCCTGACTACAACATCATCAGTCAGTACTTGTAACCGGTCATTAGCCTGACTACAACATCATCAGTCAGTACTTGTAACCGGTCATTAGCCTGGCTACTACATCATCAGTCAGTACTTGTAACCGGTCATTACCCTGGCTACTACATCATCAGTCAGTACTTGTAACCGGTCATTAGCCTGACTACTACATCAGTCAGTCTGTTTACAAGTTTCTCCGTATAAATGCTTATTTACGTTCATGTTATCATAGTGAGTGACAGATCTACTCAGGCTTCAAACTGCATTCTTATAACATTCACTTTCATTATTTACTTCTCTCCTAATATTATTTTTAATGCCAGACACAGATATATCCCAGGTATATTCTATTTTTCCCTTCATTGTACTTTCTTTGACTAACTTATAAACTTGATCTTGAAAGAATAATTTAACGTGAGACGAAATCCATAAAAATTATATATTAATTCCTAATTTTTGAGTATTTATACCTGGCTTCTCCAATGAGTAAGTTCATAGTCATTATGAGAGTCAAGAGTCTTCAATGATGACATATATAATCAGTAATAATAAAAAATAAAGTTCAGTGTCATAACTTTAGTGTCATTAGGATGCCAAAGAATTCAGCTTACGGTGCAGACGCCCAGTTAGTTCTTAACTCGACGTAATTGTTCTAGTTGTCATCTAGGGAGGAAGCAACAAGAACAGATGCAGCCCTGCCACTAGACTCCTTAGATCCGTCAGTGTATATAACTTGTGGTATGTTATTACTAGTAGTTAAGAGAGAAATTTCTTCTTGAGCAGTTGCCTTTGACAGTGATTTAAGATGATTACTAGTGATGAGCTTCTCGAGAGCTGTTTTAAGATGTGTTATTACGTGAACACAACTTGCAAAGAGGATGAAGTTCTCTTGTTGTCTAGAGTGATACAGTTCGAACAGGTTATAAAACATAATTACATTTTTTCACAATCCATTTAGATCTCTATATATTTCTAGACATTTAGCAAGATTTTTAGTGGTGTCTGGTTCATTTCTAATACCAAGTACAGTATTTAGCCTCAATAATACCTTTACTAATGATAGGAACACCAAGCTCCTTCCTCATATTTAGAACCTCAGTAATATTAGGACAGCCAAGAATATTCTGAGGGCTTCATCTGGCATTAGCTCCAAGGGCCAGCGAGATTTTTTTCTAAGCTAAGTATGACATGGACGCAGCATAATCGATCAGGCATCAGGCATTCTCGCTACTCTCACGTTAACATCATAGTTAGGGTTGTAGTTAGCAGCAGTTCTGAGAGTATTTAGCCTATCTTTAAATTTAACATAGCTGACGTTTTCACCCAGTAAACAGATGCGTGGGGCATGATGTAACGAGGTTTAGTCGATTACGGATTACTTGAGGTTGACGAGGTGGCCCTGTTTGATTCTGTGACGGAAACAGGTGGCCCTGTTTACTTCTGTGTCGAAAACAGGTGGCCCTGCTTGCTTCTGTGTCGAAAATAGGTGACCCTGCTTGCTTCTGTGTCGAAAACAGGTGGCCCTGCTTGCTTCTGTGTCGAAAACATGTGACCCTGCTTGCTTCTGTGTCGAAAACAGGTGACCCTGCTTGCTTCTGTGTCGAAAACAGGTGACCCTGCTTGCTTCTGTGTCGAAAACAGGTGACCCTGCTTGCTTCTGTGTCGAAAACAGGTGACCCTGCTTGCTTCTGTGTCGAAAACAGGTGACCCTGCTTGCTTCTGTGTCGAAAACAGGTGACCCTGCTTGCTTCTGTGTCGAAAACAGGTGACCCTGCTTGCTTCTGTGTCGGAAACAGGTGGCCCTGCTTGCTCCTGTGTCGGACACAGGTATATTTTGGTCTTCTCGGTTACACGCATTTTTATGTGTGGAAGTTAAAGCGTCATAAAACACCTGAAGTGTAATAACACAGGTGTTGTTTGGGAGTTAAAGCGTCATAAAACACGTGGTGTGAGGACACGGTTGTTATATGGGAGTTTAAGCGTCATAAAACACCTTGTGAGGACACAGGTGTTGAGTGCAGGTGACGCACTGATGTTTGCATACAATAGCAGATAAGAAGAGCTTTGAGAGGCAGTGAAGCACTCGCAAGTTGACCGCAAGCGTCACGCAACTCCCAAGGTGGCAAGCCGCACCTCAACAGACTGCTTAAGCCGCACCTCAAGAGGCTGCACCTCAAGCTGCCCCTCAAGTTGCACCTCAAGCTGCACATCAAGCCGTACCTCAAGCCATACCTCAAGCTGCGCCTCAACCTGCACCTCAAGAAGCATACTAAAACACTATTCACGGTATTTATGGGAGGAAATCTGAGAAAATTGGTAATGGGAATAGTGAGAAGACGAGGAATGAAAGGGTGAAGAATTGGGAAGGCCAAAAAGTAAGGAATAGGCCAAGAGGGAGAGAAGAAGGAAGAAGGACGAAGTTTAAGTAAAAGGTAAGTGGAAAAGAGGAATGGGAGGAGGATGAAGCAGACAAGGAAATGTGGGACACGAAATACTTGGATGAAAAAGAAGAGGAGGGGAAAAAATTATTATTATTAGTAGTAGTAGTAGTAGTTACAGCCATAGTAGGAGTTATGCCTAGTAGAATTTATGCCTAGTAGAAGTTATGCCTAGTAGGAGTTATACCTAATAGTTTAACTATAGCTTTAATATATCTTATATTTATAACTGGCAATTATAAATAGTAGTTATAACCCTAATAGTAATATAACTATTAGTAATTGTGACTAGTGATAACTAGTTACAGTTACTACTGCGTTATAGTTACTACTACGTTACAGTTACTAGTTATAATAACTTTTTCATAACTAGTTATCATTACTACATTAAAATTACTGCTAGATAATTATAATTACTACTAGTTATATTAACTATTATAATTACTACTAGTTATGATAACTTGTAGTAGTTACTATAACTCGTAGTAGTTATTATTATTATAGTAGTCCCACTGAAGCTTTTTTTGTCCTATAATTTAGTCGGAAGAATAACTCTTATGTTAATATTCTGAGATGTTAGTGTTATACTCTGGCTCTTGTTGCTCCTAGTGTAGTGTTGCTTCTTCTTAGTGTTCCTAGTGCATTGTTGCTGTTCCTTAATGTTCCTAGTGCATTGTTGTTGTTCCTTAATGTTCCTAGTGCATTGTTGCTGTTCCTTAATGTTCCTAGTGCATTGTTGTTGTTCCTTAATGTTCCTAGTGTATTGTTGTTGTTCCTTAATGTTCCTAGTGCATTGTTGTTGTTCCTTAATGTTCCTAGTGTATTGTTGTTGTTCCTTAATGTTCCTAGTGTATTGTTTTTGTTCCTTAGTGTTTCTAGTGCATTGTTATTGTTCCTTAGTGTTCCTAGTGCATTGTTTTTGTTCCTTAGTGTTCCTAGTGCATTGTTATTGTTCCTTAGTGTTCCTAGTGCAGTGTTGGTGTTCCTTAATGTTCCTAGTGCAGTCATGGTGTTCCTTACTATTCCTAGTGCAATATTGCTTGTGTTTCTTAATGTAGCTCCTAGTGCAGTGTTGTTCCGTAATGCAGTTCCTAGTGCAGTGATTGTGTTACTTCATGTAGCTCCTTTCATGATAATCCACCAAAGCTAAAGCTAACTTATGACACTGAGCTTGACTCTGATTATTACTGATTCTATGTCATCACTGAAGCTTCTTGACTTTCATAATGACTCTGAAATGCTCATTGGAGAAGTCAGATATAGATACCAAAATATCCGGGAAAGGGGAATTAATGTACAGTTGTTACGGATTCCACCAGCCACAAGACCGTTCCTTCATGACAAAGGTGACAAATTAACCAGAAAAACGTACTCTGATGGCAAATGTTGAATATAACTTTGGTGTATCTGTGTCTAGCATTAGGAATAATATGAGAGAAATAAATAATGAAGTTGAATGTTATAGGAATGCATGTAGAAGCCTGAGTAGATCTATTACTCACTATGATAACATGAACGTAGATAAGTACGTTTACGAAGCAACTTGCAATGTGAGCAGATTAACTGACGTTGTAGTAGTTAGGTTTAGGCTTGGTTACAAGTACTTCTGGCAGTTTGGGAGACACACAGATGAGTAACAAACCGAATGCGAAGTATGAGGCCAGTCCTATGGTCACTGTCTTGAGCACTGTGTACTTTATTGTCCACTTATTGAGGAATATAGAAATAGACAGTATAATAGCCTATGTCAAGATATCTTGTTAGGTAAGACACATATGCAACAGTTAGGTATCTTTATTTCGAAACGTTTCGCCTACACAGTAGGCTTCTTCAGTCGAGTACAGAAAAGTTGATAGAAGCAGAAGATACTTGAAGACGATGTAATCAGTCCATCACCCTTAAAGTTTTGAGGTGGTCAGTCCCTCAGTCTGGAGAAGAGTATTGTTCCATAGTCTTCTCCAGACTGAGGGACTGACCACCTCAAAACTTCAAGGGTGATGGACTGATTACATCGTCTTCAAGTATCTTCTGCTTCTATCAACTTTTCTGTACTCGACTGAAGAAGCCTACTGTGTAGGCGAAACGTTTCGAAATAAAGATACCTAACTGTTGCATATGTGTCTTACCTAACAACCTGTCGGTATTTTATACCATTTTAATGTTCAAGATATCTTACCAGACATATTTACAAAATTTCAGTCGTGGATCTCAATCCAGATGAACTCCCGTTAACCCTTTTTTGACCTAGTTCCTAGGCCTTTTGTGTATCCATATGCACAATAAACTACTAGCAACTTCGACGACAAAATCTGATCTAACCTTGTAGAAGACTTTTGTTAAGGATGATCGACTGAAGTTTGGAACCTGTCTTTAACCTGTCACTAGTTGGTGTTATATCGACCTCATAGCCTCTCTCTCTCTCTCTCTCTCTCTCTCTCTCTCTCTCTCTCTCTCTCTCTCTCTCTCTCACTCCCTGATTACTCTTTTGATGTCTCAGTTTCATGTAGTTTATCTCACTCTCATAAGTTTTATTACTTTTGTGTGGTGTTCCTTTGAAGTTTCGCTCCAACAAAAGTTCAGGTACTGCAGCTGTTTGTTATTTCGATGTTCACTCACTCTGCTTCA
>NW_027197600.1:0-58334 GCF_038502225.1 Cherax quadricarinatus | reverse complement strand
CATGTGCGTAAATTACGTAGGATAACCCAGACAAATGTCAAGGTCGTTTATTTTTACTCTGGTCCTTGGGATAGTGTTAGAAGATCTTACATTCAAGGATCACAGCAGTGTTATTATCACAGCAGTGTTATTATCACAGCAGTGTTATTATCACAGCAGTGTTATTATCACAGCAGTGTTATTATCACAGCAGTGTTATTATTACAGCAGTGTTATTATTACAGCAGTGTTATTATTACAGCAGTGTTATTATCACAGCAGTGTTATTGTCACAGCAGTGTTATTATCACAGCAGTGTTATTATCACAGCAGTGTTATTATCACAGCAGTGTAATTATCACAGCAGTGTTATTGTCACAGCAGTGTTATTATCACAGCAGTGTTATTATCACAGCAGTGTTATTATCACAGCAGTGTTATTGTCACAGCAGTGTTATTATCACAGCAGTGTTATTATCACAGCAGTGTTATTATCACAGCAGTGTTATTGTCACAGCAGTGCTATTATCACAGCAGTGTTATTATCACAGCAGTGTTATTGTCACAGCAGTGTTATTATCACAGCAGTGTTATTATCACAGCAGTGTTATTGTCACAGCAGTGTTATTATCACAGCAGTGTTATTGTCACAGCAGTGTTATTATTACAGCAGTGTTATTGTCACAGCAGTGTTATTATCACAGCAGTGTTATTATCACAGCAGTGTTATTGTCACAGCAGTGTTATTATTACAGCAGTGTTATTGTCACAGCAGTGTTATTATCACAGCAGTGTTATTATCACAGCAGTGTTATTATCACAGCAGTGTTATTGTCACAGCAGTGTTATTATTACAGCAGTGTTATTATCACAGCAGTGTTATTATCACAGCAGTGTTATTATCACAGCAGTGTTATTATCACAGCAGTGTTATTATCACAGCAGTGTTATTATCACAGCAGTGTTATTATTACAGCAGTGTTATTGTCACAGCAGTGTTATTATCACAGCAGTGTTATTATTACAGCAGTGTTATTGTCACAGCAGTGTTATTATCACAGCAGTGTTATTGTCACAGCAGTGTTATTATCACAGCAGTGTTATTATCACAGCAGTGTTATTATCACAGCAGTGTTATTATCACAGCAGTGTTATTATTACAGCAGTGTTATTATCACAGCAGTGTTATTATCACATCAGTGTTATTATCACACAAGTATTATTATCACAGCAGTGTTATTATCACAGCAGTGTTATTATCACAGCAGTGTTATTATCACAGCAGTGTTATTATCACAGCAGTGTTATTATCACAGCAGTGTTATTATCACAGCAGTGTTATTATCACAGCAGTGTTATTATCACAGCAGTGTTATTATCACAGCAGTGTTATTGTCACAGCAGTGTTATTATCACAGCAGTGTTATTATCACAGCAGTGTTATTGTCACAGCAGTGTTATTGTCACAGCAGTGTTTTTGTCACAGCAGTGTTATTATCACAGCAGTGTTTTTGTCACAGCAGTGTTTTTGTCACAGCAGTGTTATTGTCACAGCAGTGTTATTATCACAGCAGTGTTATTGTCACAGCAGTGTTATTGTCACAGCAGTGTTTTTGTCACAGCAGTGTTATTATCACAGCAGTGTTATTATTACAGCAGTGTTATTGTCACAGCAGTGTTATTATCACAGCAGTGTTATTATCACAGCAGTGTTATTGTCACAGCAGTGTTATTGTCACAGCAGTGTTATTATCACACAAGTATTATTATCACAGCAGTGTTATTATCACAGCAGTGTTATTATCACAGCAGTGTTATTATCACAGCAGTGTTATTATCACAGCAGTGTTATTATCACAGCAGTGTTATTGTCACAGCAGTGTTATTGTCACAGCAGTGTTATTGTTACAGCAGTGTTATTATTACAGCAGTGTTATTGTCACAGCAGTGTTATTATCACAGCAGTGTTATTATCACAGCAGTGTTATTGTCACAGCAGTGTTATTGTCACAGCAGTGTTTTTGTCACAGCAGTGTTATTATCACAGCAGTGTTATTATCACAGCAGTGTTATTATTACAGCAGTGTTATTATCACAGCAGTGTTATTATCACAGCAGTGTTATTATCACAGCAGTGTTATTATCACAGCAGTGTTATTATCACAGCAGTGTTATTGTCACAGCAGTGTTATTGTCACAGCAGTGTTATTGTCACAGCAGTGTTATTATTACAGCAGTGTTATTATCACAGCAGTGTTATTATTACAGCAGTGTTATTGTCACAGCAGTGTTATTATTACAGCAGTGTTATTGTCACAGCAGTGTTATTATCACAGCAGTGTTATTGTCACAGCAGTGTTATTGTCACAGCAGTGTTATTATTACAGCAGTGTTATTGTCACAGCAGTGTTATTATCACAGCAGTGTTATTATCACAGCAGTGTTATTGTCACAGCAGTTCTCAGTAGTAGTAACCAGTTACCAGTCTCAGTAGTAGTAACCAGTTACCAGTACCGTCTGACTCAACGATCAACCGTCTCTTGAGTCACGGTCTTTCATATTGTGCTGACCTCAGCAGTATTCAAAGACCCACTACGGGGTACTGGGCAGCCCGGCTAGTCAGTATTACGTGTGGTAGCAAGGAGATAGGTACGGCTGGCAAGAGCTCTCTCCACATATCGCCAATATACGTATAACAGCCTACGTGAGTATTTCTACCCTAATCCACGTATCGAACTCCCACATGATAAATGGTGTACAGCGGTGTGGAGCGTGGATTTACGTTTTTAAGGGTAATTCAAGGCGTTTGAAGACTGTTGTGAGTAGCCGGCAGGGTCAACGGTGAATGCCCTCTCCACCCACCAGCTCTACCCTCCGCACCACCAGCCAGCAGCTTACTCCCCTCACAGCTTTGCCTGCAAGCCTGTTGCAGCCGTTTCAAGCTTCCTGGCTTAGTTCGTGTGCTAATTGCTTCAATCTCCGAGGGGTTGACCCGGATTTTGCAATTAAGCCAGTCAGTAAGCCAGACTGTGGAAGTGAACGCCAGTCAGCCTATCATCCAGCCTGTCTCCTGTCATCCAACTGCTCCTCCGTGCTTTGTGCATCGTTACACGTCTTCCAGTCATCCATTCTCGTGGGGTAAGCCAGTCAGCCAACCCAGCTTCTAACCCAGCTGAGAGAGAGAAGTAAGCCACGCAGTAAGAAGTAAGCCAAGTTCCTCTCAAGTATTGTGTATATCGCTTTGTGCTTCCTGTTGGATGCTAAGAGTGGTTTTTACCATTCCTGTGGCATAGAGTGGGTTATTAAGCCACCGTGGGTGAGTGGGGTGCGCGGCAGCCCCCCAGCGGGGCCCCCCCCCCCCGTCGCGGCACCACTCTCTCTCCCACCACCCGGGGTGCGCGGCAGTACCCCAGCGAGAGTCACACCCCCCACTCTCTCCCACCAGCCATCCACTCATCTACCTGTGGTTGTTTGCACCCTTGTACCGGGTCCTAGTACTGTTTTGGCTCACATAATTGGTCAAGAGATTGTAGCTGGTGCCAACGAGATAAAGCCAGTTATGTGAGTTCGCCTAGAACGCACATTTCTTCACGACAACAGTGTGTGGGTGTAGGAGGAAACACCGCCCGCCCACAGGACAATATCTTCACCTCGTCACCCCGTCACCGCCCGTCTACTACTCTCCACTTCAGTGATAATTTTTTTGAGACATTTTCTTGCATTTAAAGACATTTGCGTGTGTGAGACATTTATAGTAAAATTGCTTGTGTACTCTAAACCTTGTGTTTTCAGTGTAAACGCAGTATTTTCTTTGACTCAGTATTTTTAGAATATTTTTCAGTGTTTTTACTTATCTTATATTTTTATTCTGTGTTTTCTTTATGCTACTCGTCTATCGTAAGTATTATTGTGTAGTGTACCAGTCAGTCACCCTGTGTGAAGTGATTCAATTTTTTTTTTATTGTATTGTCATTGTATTTCATGCAGTGATATTTACCCCAGTATACCAAATTTTCCATTTATTTCTATGTGTGTTTTTTTTTTTCGTATGCCAACAGTGTCTCATTCCTCTAATTTTTTCGCAGACTGTGTACCATTATTTTTGCCAGCAAAATTTTTGTCGTATCAGTCACAGCAAGATTTTTGTTGTATCAGTCACAGCAGGATTTTGTTGTAAGAATATTAATTTAAGAAGTGTGCTCCGTCACTGTAAGTGTTATATTCCATGTTTTGTTCCTGTGTTTTATTTTTTTTTCATATTTTTATATTCTTGAACAAATTCACTCTTGATGTAATTTCAATTACTTTTAACGTAAAGTGTTTTTCTTACTCTGTTTGAGTATATTGTTTTGTCTAATTTAAAATTAAGAGTTAAAGTGTTCAATCAGTTTATTTTTTTTTTTACTTCATATTTTAATTCATTATTTTACCTGAGTTTTCCCAGTGACACTTTATTACTGCAGTGATTATTTCTATACTTTATTTTGTTGCACTTGTTCTGAAGTGAATTATTTTGTTGAACTGTTCTGCAGTGAATTATTTTCTTTTATTGATATTTTGTGATTTATATTTTAATTTTGTCTATGCATTCTTAGAAAATACTTAAATTTCCCAGTTAACAATTTAATAATTTTATTTTACACTTTCATATTGATTTAAAAATTTTAATTAATTAATTTTTTTATTAGCAAGAGTAAAGACAGCTCATTTTGCATTTAATTCAGTCTCCAGTAATATTTTTACTTGTATATTTCAATGTAAATATTTTTTTTTTCTTGGTCAATAGTCCTTTAAATTGAGTTTTCCTTCCTCTTGCAGTGTATTTAGACATTATTCTGCAGAATTAGTTGTATATCTTTTCATTTCAATTCTAGAATTTTATATCATTTTTATTGTTCATTATTTTTGCCTTATTTGTTCTCGTGCTACTTTGCCATTATGTCTCACATACCGTCAAGTGATACTTTAGTGAATGTCGACACTCAGACCTCTCAGGCTACTACTGCTGGTCCTGTCATCAGTCCTCACAGTTCCTTACCGACTGACAGACCGACTCAGACACCGAGATATTATAGTTATACTCGTGATTCCCTTGATGCGTTACCTTTATTCAATGGCCATGTACATAGTCTTGAAGCATGGTTTGCAGCCATTCGTTCTCGTGCTAGTGCCCTAGCTGAAGGTCCTCCTTCAGAGGAAAGCCTTATCAGAATTGCTAAAGAAGCTCTTTATCGATCTCCTGCTGCTGTTCACGTTGTTGATCTCCTTGATATGCGAGACTTCAGGAATCTTACTAGGTGGTCACAATATGAGGAACTGATTCGTTCTTTCCTTGTCCCAGTAAAAACAGCTGATCCATATGTCGTTCTTAGGGAACTAGTGAATGCTACACCCATGAGTACTGAATCGTTGAGTGCATTTGCTGTTAGATTAGACAAACTTTTATCATCATTTATCAATGCTGTCCAATCATCATCTTTTCTCCCTGAAGAGGCTAAACCATTTACAGAATCAATTGCTAAAATAGCAGCTTTTGGAGCAATTAAAGAACTAATGCCACCTGCTTCTGTGTGTGCTTATGAGGCTGATCCTCCAACTGTAACGATGGAACCACTTACAGCCTTAAATCATGTACGTTCCTTGTGCCCCCAGGGTACTTTCCCTTGTATTAAAAGTAATGTCACACATATGCCTCAGTCTGCACCACCTCTTGTTTGCGCCACAGAGACAAATCGTAGTCGTCAACCATCTCAGAGATCATCAAGAACCAGTGTACAGAGTCGTTATACACCTCGTAGTATTCATAGTACATTCAGTAACCATAGTCGGCGGAATTGTTACAACTGTGGTTTCCGTGGCCATATTGCAATTAATTGTCCTGATAGTTACCCTAAGAGACGTCGTACTGATGATGAGTACTCAGATCTTCCCTACTGTACTTATCATAGAATACATGGACATGACACATCTGAGTGTAATGCTCTCTATAACCTTCAGTACTCTAGATCTTTCCGTGGTCGTTCCAACCGCAGAACCCGTCGAGGAAACAGATCTCGTGGTTTTCAAAATAACCAGAACCAGGCTCATTCATTCAATTCTCAAACTAACCAGAACCAGGCTCGTTCTTCCAATTCGGGGGAATTCGAGCGCCCCAGTCAAACCGCCCCATGGTGACAGTAGGTGATAATGAGTACACCATCCCCGTTCACAACTCCTTTGAAGCCTTAAGCAGTCTCGAGAATGACAACCCTGCTGATGATGTTGCTTCACATGTCTCTGACATAGATGATTTTGGGGATGGAGTAGAACAAGTCTTTTCTGATGAAAATCCACCTTTTTGTTTGCACATAACTTCCAATGCAACCATAGGCCCTATAGTGCAAGCATCTGTTTATAATGCGCCCGTTCAATTGTTCATGGACTCTGGTGCGCAAATCAATATTATTAGGTCTAGTTTGTTTAAGGATAAGAAGTTACGACATGTCCTTCTCGTAGAACCGACTCCTGTGTCCTCCCTTAGTGGAGTATCTGGTTCTCACCTGCGTGTCCGAGGTACGACTGCCCTAACCTTTTCTATCCAAGGTAGAGACTTCACTGTTTCCTTCCTTGTTGTCGACCAGATTACTTTCCCTGGTGACCTTCTACTGGGATTTGCTTCCATGCGAGACTTACGCATTGTGCTCGACCCTTATCGATGGCATGCACAAATTGACGACTTGATCGTTCCATTCTGGGGTTACCAGCTTGGATCAGAAATCTGTTATACTGCTGCAGAGTATGATGTACGGATTAAGTCCTTACAAGCTAATGCATTCTCCAGTAGCGTACCCAAGCGGTCAGGCACTGGTAATTCTGTCACTCCCATCAGTGTTCCACCTATACCTTCAGAATTGCAGGATAGTCCGATGCCTCAAGTGTCCGAGGACGCTCAGATTGCCTTGAGTGCTCAACCTATCCCTGCAATGCCTGCTAGTTCGAGTAGTAGTTTCTCCACAGGGGACGCCTTGTCGGAAAACAATTACTTGCAACTAGTAATGCCATCTCTTGTTGATGTCACATGCCGTCTGCAGAAAGACGTTTCTGTTGCGGCTAGTGCTCTCACTAGAGTGTCTGTAGTTGTTCCTAGTGTTCCAGATGGTGATAACGTCCTAGTTGACAGTGATTCCTGCAAAGTAAAAGGTCTATTTGTTGAACCATCCTTACATGTTGTAAGAGATAGTAAGATCCATTTCTACCTGGCCAACACTTCTGGTCACAGTGTTCGCCTTAGAGCAAATACCAATCTTGTTGACCTTGTTCACTATCCTTACCCTGTTCAGGTAGAGGATGAGTTGTCACCTGACCAGTGGGTCGGTGCTATTTCTGCCGGGGAGACCTCATCCACTGCACTGGATCAATCTGTTCCACCAGTTGAGGAGAAAGACTTAGCTCCCACTGACTTCCCAGATGAAGTCAAGCGTTTGTTGACTCTGTTGAACAAACGTCGTAAAGCCATTGCTTTACCAGGTGAGAAGATGGGTATAACGAACTTATTGTCCCATCGTATTCCACTTGAACCTGGTACTAGACCTATCTACATACCTGCGTACAGAATGCCTCATTCACAAGTTGCTGTCGCAGAAGAATTGATCAATCAAATGCTTGATGATGGAGTTATTGCACCTAGCAATTCCCCTTGGAATGCACCCTTGATACTAGTACCTAAGAAGGATGGTACTTGGCGTCCAGTAATTGACTTTAGGAAGTTAAACGCAAAAACCATTCCAGATCGCTTTCCACTCCCTGTACTGGGTGATCTTTTACGTAATATCGGAGATAACAAAGTCTTTTCAACCCTAGATTTGTTACAAGGGTTTTGGCAAGTCCCTCTTCACGAGGACAGCCAAGAACTAACTGCATTCTCCACTCCTACAGGTCATTATCACTTCCTCCGTATGGCATTTGGATTACGATCTTCCCCTATCACGTTCTCAAGGCTCATGACTAATATCTTTAGAGGTCTCATAGGTAATGCACTTATGGTGTACTTAGATGACGTAATCGTCATGTCTAAAGACGTGGATACACACTTGAAAAGACTTGATGTAGTACTTGGTAAGCTTGAAGAAGCCAATTTAAAGATCAAACTGTCAAAATGTCAATTTTTCAGATCAGAAATTAAGTTTCTTGGTCACGTAGTCACTCCTAGAGGGGTTACGACTGACCAAAGTAAAGTAACTGCAGTACTAAATTTTCCAACTCCCAAAACTGCTGATGCCGTAAGATCCTTGTGGGCTTAGCAGGTTTTTATAGATCTTTCATTGCCAATTTTTCTTCCATAGCTGCTCCTCTAACTGAGTTGCTTAAGAAAGATGCTCCTTTTGTTTGGACCTTCCGTCAAGAAAGAGCATTCCAAACTCTAAAAGAAAAGCTAACTTCTGCTCCAATTTTGAAATTTCCAGATTTTTCTAAGCCTTTCTATCTGACAACTGATGCTAGTTCAATTGGCATAGGTGCCGTACTAGCTCAGAAGACCGATGGCAAGTACAACGCAGTTGCATTTGCTAGCCGAGTCCTTACAAAGGCTGAACGTAATTATACAGTAACTGAGCAAGAAGCTTTAGCAATAGTATGGTCTTTAAAGCACTTCCGAGACATTATTTATCAGTACTCTGTTCATGTCTTGACAGATCATGCTCCACTGATACCCTTATTCCAGAACAAACAACCTACTGGAAGGTTAGCTAGATGGACCTTGACTATCCAAGAGTTCAATCCCACCTTTGAGCATTTACCTGGCAAGTCAAATGTAGTCGCAGATGCCTTATCGCGACATGTTAGTATAGTAACTGCAGACCCTCCATTTAGTGCTGAAGATGTAAAGAATGCTCAACGAACAGATCCCATGTGGTCTGGTGTGATTCGATTCCTGCTCCAGGAAGATCTTATTCTGACTGTGAAGCCACCAGCTCCCATCAGTGACTTTCTCATGAACCAAGAATTACTGTATCGAACAGCCGAGTTGGGTACTCCTAGCAGAAGAGTATACCAGTTAGTAATTCCACAGTCACTAGTGAATGTAGCCTTACAGCTAGTTCACGATGTACCAGGTGTTGCACACCCTGGTATGGATCGTTCAGTAAAACAAGCCAGATTGAAATACTTTTGGCCTCGTATGGCAACTGATATTTCTGAGTATGTTAGGAAATGTAGTGTCTGCATGCAACATAAAGGCAATGCTAATGGTCCTAATCCAATCCAAGTGTATCCAACTACTAGCGAACCTTGGGAAAGAGTTGCGCTAGATTTGTTAACTAATTTCCAATGTTCCCTCCAAGGTAACAAACATCTGTGTGTTATGGTAGACCATTTCACCAGATATTGCGAGTTAGTTCCTATTGCAGATAAGACTGCCGAGACAGTAGCTAAAGCGTTTAAAGAACGCATTATCTGCAGGCATACCACCCCTAAGTCCCTAGTAACAGATAATGGAGGTGAATTCTGTAATGAAATTCTTGAAAATTTGTGTACCTTGTACAAGATCTCTAAATCCACCATTGTTCCTCATCATCCTGCCAGCAATGGGTTAGCGGAACGAACCAATAAGAAAGTACTTGATGTCTTGAGAGCCACTATCAATCCCAACAGTGAAACTTGGGATGAAGTTATACCTGATGTGCAGTGTGCTATAAATTCTGCTTACAATGTTTCTATAGGTGACACTCCACATTATGCATTGTATGGTGTAGATAAACGTTTGCCTTATGAGTTGTTATATTCTAATCCGAAACCAAATTACAACCCTGATGATTTCGTAGCAACTCGTACCAGCTTAGCTCAAAGTGTTTTTAGAAGAATCCGTGAAACACTTCATAAATCAACAGCTGAATTTACAAGAGTCGCAAATACTCGAGTAAAGCCATCCAAAATCAAAGTAGGTTCGAGAGTTATGCTGACTAATTTTAACAAAACGTCTGCAATGCCAAAGCTTGATCAAAAGTTTGTTGGTCCTTATCGAGTAGTTGAACATATCACTGGTAATAAGTATAAGGTTAGAGAGATTAGTACTGGTCAGTATAAAGAATCGCATTTGGATCATATGAAGTTAGTATGTGATGATAATGATGTTCCAACCCAGACTAATGTGACAGACTCTGACAATCCTCCTGATCCTGTACTCTCTTCCTCTGATACTCAGTCAGACGATCAACCTGAATGTCGTTATTCCCTACGTACACGACAGGTATTGAGAAATCCTCAAGTATCATTTGTAACTTCCAATTCAGATTTGCCTCAAATACAGCATGAGTTAGCCAATGCTACAGAGTTTGATCCTCCCAGAGATGACACCCATTCTGCATATGCCAATCTTACCCTAGCAGAGTTGGGGTTAAATGTAAATAACCTGTATAGATGAATAATTACAGTATCAACTTATCAGTATTCAAGAATTTTTTTTTTTTGTGTTCATGTTCTCTCCGCATTCTGAGAGTTAACAGTCTAGATTTGCGTGCACCGAATCTGCCTTTCTGTTAAACACTCTTTCTTTGTATATATTCCTTCCTCAGAATCCGTAGATCACACGAATACAGATCGATCGATCAAAATTTTTTTTTTTATCACTTGTAATCTCAATGTTGAGTTCGTTGTTCATTTGTTGAGTTTTAAGTTGTACTATAGTATACCTTGTATTGCATTACAGTTTCAGTTACGTAAGCTTTCATTCCAATGTTCTACTTATGTATCTATAATGTTTAATGTTGTGTACTTTGACATTGTATAGAATCAGCCCAAGCCGTATACCTGCCATCTCTAGTTTGTATTAGTTGTATGTCGGGACGACATACGTTAGCGTCGCCGAGCTCTCAGTAGTAGTAACCAGTTACCAGTCTCAGTAGTAGTAACCAGTTACCAGTAGTAGTAGTAACCAGTTACCAGTCCAGTGTCCGTTGACTCAACGACCAACCGTCTCTGAGTCACGGTCTTTCATATTGTGCTGACCTCACTAGTTTCAAAAGACCCACTACGGGTACTGGGCAGCCCGGCTAGTCAGTATTACGAGTGTAGCAAGGAGATAGGTAACGGCTGGCAAGGCTCTCTCCACATAACAGCAATTATACGTATAACAGCCTACGTGAGTATTTCTACCCTAATCCACGTATCGAACTCCCACATGATACAGTGTTATTATCACAGCAGTGTTATTGTCACAGCAGTGTTATTATTACAGCAGTGTTATTGTCACAGCAGTGTTATTATCACAGCAGTGTTATTATCACATCAGTGTTATTGTCACAGCAGTGTTATTATCACAGCAGTGTTATTATCACATCAGTGTTATCATCACAGCAGTGTTATTATCACAGCAGTGTTATTATCACAGCAGTGTTATCATCACAGCAGTGTTATTATCACAGCAGTGTTATCATCACAGCAGTGTTATTATCACAGCAGTGTTATTATCACAGCAGTGTTATTATTACAGCAGTGTTATTATTACAGCAGTGTTATTATCACAGCAGTGTTATTATCACAGCAGTGTTATTGTCACAGCAGTGTTATTATCACAGCAGTGTTATTATCACAGCAGTGTTATTATCACAGCAGTGTTATTATCACATCAGTGTTATCATCACAGCAGTGTTATTATCACAGCAGTGTTATTGTCACAGCAGTGTTATTATCACAGCAGTGTTATTATCACAGCAGTGTTATTATCACAGCAGTGTTATTATCACAGCAGTGTTATTATCACAGCAGTGTTATTATCACAGCAGTGTTATTATTACAGCAGTGTTATTGTCACAGCAGTGTTATTATCACAGCAGTGTTATTATCACAGCAGTGTTATTATTACAGCAGTGTTATTGTCACAGCAGTGTTATTGTCACAGCAGTGTTATTATCACAGCAGTGTTATTGTCACAGCAGTGTTATTATCACAGCAGTGTTATTGTCACAGCAGTGTTATTATCACAGCAGTGTTATTATTACAGCAGTGTTATTGTCACAGCAGTGTTATTATCACAGCAGTGTTATTATCACAGCAGTGTTATTATCACATCAGTGTTATCATCACAGCAGTGTTATTATCACAGCAGTGTTATTGTCACAGCAGTGTTATTATCACAGCAGTGTTATTGTCACAGCAGTGTTATTATTACAGCAGTGTTATTGTCACAGCAGTGTTATTATCACAGCAGTGTTATTGTCACAGCAGTGTTATTATTACAGCAGTGTTATTGTCACAGCAGTGTTATTATTACAGCAGTGTTATTGTCACAGCAGTGTTATTATCACAGCAGTGTTATTATCACAGCAGTGTTATTATTACAGCAGTGTTATTATCACAGCAGTGTTATTATTACAGCAGTGTTATTATCACAGCAGTGTTATTATTACAGCAGTGTTATTGTCACAGCAGTGTTATTATCACAGCAGTGTTATTATCACAGCAGTGTTATTATCACAGCAGTGTTATTATCACAGCAGTGTTATCATCACAGCAGTGTTATTATCACAGCAGTGTTATCATCACAGCAGTGTTATTATCACAGCAGTGTTATTATCACAGCAGTGTTATTATCACATCAGTGTTATCATCACAGCAGTGTTATTATCACAGCAGTGTTATTATCACAGCAGTGTTATCATCACAGCAGTGTTATTATCACAGCAGTGTTATCATCACAGCAGTGTTATTATCACAGCAGTGTTATTATCACAGCAGTGTTATTATTACAGCAGTGTTATTATTACAGCAGTGTTATTATTACAGCAGTGTTATTGTCACAGCAGTGTTATTATCACAGCAGTGTTATTATCACAGCAGTGTTATTATCACAGCAGTGTTATTGTCACAGCAGTGTTATTATCACAGCAGTGTTATCATCACAGCAGTGTTATCATCACAGCAGTGTTATTATCACAGCAGTGTTATTATCACAGCAGTGTTATTGTCACAGCAGTGTTATTATCACAGCAGTGTTATCATCACAGCAGTGTTATCATCACAGCAGTGTTATTATCACAGCAGTGTTATTATCACAGCAGTGTTATCATCACAGCAGTGTTATTATCACATCAGTGTTATCATCACAGCAGTGTTATTATCACAGCAGTGTTATTATCACATCAGTGTTATCATCACAGCAGTGTTATCATCACAGCAGTGTTATCATCACAGCAGTGTTATCATCACAGCAGTGTTATTATCACATCAGTGTTATTATCACAGCAGTGTTATTATCACAGCAGTGTTATTATCACAGCAGTGTTATCATCACATCAGTGTTATTATCACAGCAGTGTTATTATCACAGCAGTGTTATCATCACATCAGTGTTATTATCACAGCAGTGTTATCATCACAGCAGTGTTATTATCACAGCAGTGTTATCATCACATCAGTGTTATTATCACAGCAGTGTTATCATCACAGCAGTGTTATTATCACATCAGTGTTATTATCACAGCAGTGTTATTATCACAGCAGTGTTATTATCACAGCAGTGTTATCATCACAGCAGTGTTATTATCACAGCAGTGTTATCATCACAGCAGTGTTATTATCACAGCAGTGTTATCATCACAGCAGTGTTATTATCACATCAGTGTTATCATCACAGCAGTGTTATTATCACAGCAGTGTTATTATCACATCAGTGTTATCATCACAGCAGTGTTATTATCACAGCAGTGTTATTATCACATCAGTGTTATCATCACAGCAGTGTTATCATCACAGCAGTGTTATTATCACATCAGTGTTATCATCACAGCAGTGTTATCATCACAGCAGTGTTATTATCACAGCAGTGTTATCAACACAGCAGTGTTATTATCACAGGCACAAAGATAACTAGAACCTTGAGAACAAGAGATGCAGCTAGCATCATGATGATGATACTATTTCAGTCACTTGAGAATACTTGAAAAATGTAGCATAATTTACGCCAGAGAAATGAAGCATGTTTTAACAATATACACCTTAAAAATTGTGAAGAGATTGGTTTCAAACCTGTGCAAACCTCGCTGTAAGAGCCTGAGGCTTGACAAACGACGGTGTAAAACACCCCAATGGAAAGCAAGAGGCGCAGTTAGTACATTAAGAGATAACACGATAAATTAGGCATCGAGACTTTAATAACCTCCCTTCATAAGTAAGATAACTTGTCAACAGACCCCTGGCTGTCTTCAAGAGGGAACTTTGTAAGTTCCTCAAGCCAGTTCCTGATTAGCCAGGCTGTCGTGCATACGTTAACGTATGTTGATGCAGCTAGCATCATCAGATTATCAACCAGCAGACCTGGTCTGAGACCGGGCCGCCAGGGCGGTGACTCCCCCGAAACCGTCTTCAGGTAAGACTCAGATACTTTTCAAGTCTCTGGTAGACCCACTTACCGACACACTCTGCAATACTGGTATTTAAATACACTTACCTTCTCAATACTCCCTTCCTCTAACTTGACATTTGGTCTTTTATTCTCTAATTATCTTGCCTGCAACACTGTTTCTTTTCTCTGTTTATTCTCTGTTCACTTCCTTCTTTGAGTCTCCCCAGCTCCACCACAACCCTCTACAACTTGTGAATCTTGCAGAAGCATTGTGTCATCAGCAAGCACTAACTTTACTGACTCCAGTCTTATATAACAATCATTATCTTGTAATCCCACGCCTCTCACCAGCACCCTAGCATTTACTTGTTTTACAACCCCTAACTATAAATACACTTAACAAGTATCACCTGCTAGTTTTAGGACTGGCTTGTCATTGGTTCCAGCCCTCCCCCTCCTCCCCCTCCTCCCCCTCCTCCCCCTTCTTCCCCTCCTCCCCCTCCTCCCCCTCCTTCCCCTCCTCCACTTCCCCTCACTCTATTAAGTCAGATGTTTACATTCTTGTCATTGTTATTTAGCTAGTCATCACATACCTTAAGACTTACTTTTACTCAAAAAAAAAAAGGTCCTCTACTCTGGTATATACGGAAACATAAGCCTCACTCTCCGTATAAAACCTCTTTCCAGCTTTTAAACTCTGTTCTTATACACGAAATATTCTGCATATCTATGGGCGTTCTGCATGCACAACTAAATGTCTCTCACCTTTGTACAAACATTGTATCATGGTGAAATTTATTATTATTATAATTATTATTATTATTATTATTATTATTATTATTATTATTATTATTACTCATTTGCAACACCTGGTATATTGCTTCCATACTCGCTATCATACGCTTTTTCCTAATCCACACATGCTACAAAGAGCTCCTTACTAGAATTTCGGATTCTTTTTAGACAAATTCAGATTGTACAGTGTGGTTGTCTTGTAGTCTTTAATGCCAACACTTGCCAGTCCTAAATACCCCTGAGAAGGTGCAGATACAGCAGGTGTGTTGACACGAGTGTGTCCCCTGATGATCGTGTTGAACGTAATGTCTGCAATGTTGTGTCCAATGGCTTCAGGTGGTAATTAGGTAGCCTACTTGGCAGGCGCCAGGGAGAGTAGAGGTGCGAGGGAGAGTACAGGTGCCAGGGATAGCAGAGGTGCCAGGGAGAGTAGAGGTGCCAATGAGAGTACTGGTGCCAGGGAGAGTACAGGTGCCAGGGAGAGTACAGGTGCCAATGAGAGTACAGGTGCCAGGAAGATTACAGGTGCCAGGGAGAGTACAGGTGTCAATGAGAGTACAGGTGCCAGGGAGAGTAGAGGTGCCAGGGAGAGTACAGGTGCCAGGGAGAGTACAGGTGCCAGGGAGAGTACAGGCGCCAGGGAGAGTACAGGTGCCAGTGAGAGTACAGGTGCCAGGGAGAGTACAGGTGTCAGGGAGAGTACAGGTGCCAATGAGAGTACAGGTACCAGGGAGAGTAGAGGTGCCAGGGAGAGCAGATGTGCCAGGGAGAGCAGAGGTGCCAGGGAGAACAGAGGTGCCAGGGAGAGCAGATGTGCCAGGGAGAACAGAGGTGCCGGGGAGAACAGAGGTGCCAGGGAGAGCAGATGTGCCAGGGAGAACAGAGGTGCCGGGGAGAACAGAGGTGCCAGGGAGAGCAGATGTGCCAGGGAGAACAGAGGTGCCGGGGAGAACAGAGGTGCCAGGGAGAGCAGATGTGCCAGGGAGAACAGAGGTGCCGGGGAGAACAGAGGTGCCAGGGAGAGCAGATGTGCCAGGGAGAACAGAGGTGCCGGGGAGAACAGAGGTGCCAGGGAGAGCAGAGGTGCCAGGGAGAGCAGAGCAGAAGAAGGGAAGGAGTAAACATGAGCGGCTGCAGCAAGTGTGGAGGTACAGGATAGTTGTAAGTTATGATAGCAGGTCTGGCTTCTATCCCAAACCTGTCACCAGTAGAAACCAGATCCACAGGCTTGTAGGTAGACCAGTGATACTGCAGGAGTGCGAGTGCTTGAGCGAGTGAGAGTGCATGAGGGAGTGTTGTGTGTGTAAGAGTGTGTAGTTGTGACGCTAGAAGTGAGTGTTTATGTGTCTCACCTGAACTAAACTGCCACTACTTCTCCTCCTCCCCTACAAGAAGGGAGATGCAGGAGGAAGGACTGGTGCTGGGGAAGGGCTCTTAATTCAAGGAACTGGAGATACCCTACACCTTCCCCATCCTGTCAGATGTAACTATCCTACAAAACAGTGTAGTAGCACACTGGCTGATGTGTCATCAGTCTTGCTTAATATACAAAATATACATTCACCGTGTTGCAGCTCTTCTGTTTTAGTTCTGGCACCGCGAATAACCTAACAGCAAGTGCTGATTGCCCTAGTGCCACTTCTCTAAGCTGCCTGAAGTCCAGCCTTGAGCTTCATCGCCCCCGCGGCCCGATCCCAGACATGCTACCCTAGTTTAGAGACGAAACTGTAGATGGGATTTTGGTCCTTAGAGGGCCATTATCAAGTGATATTTTCCTTTGCAATCTTCTTCGACGTATATACCTGCCTGAACCTTCCTCGACGTATATACCTGCCTCAACCTTCTTCGACGTATATACCTGCCTGAACCTTCCTCGACGTATATAACTGCCTCAACCTTCCTCGACGTATATACCTGCCTCAACCTTCTTCGACGTATATACCTGCCTGAACCTTCCTCGACGTATATAACTGCCTGAACCTTCCTCGACGTATATACCTGCCTCAACCTTCCTAGACGTATATACCTGCCTCAACCTTCTTCGACGTATATTACTGCCTCAACCGTCCTCGACGTATATACCTGCCTCAACCTTCCTCGACGTATATACCTGCCTCAACCTTCCTCGACGTATATACCTGCCTCAACCTTCCTCGACGTATATACCTGCCTCAACCTTCCTCGACGTATATACCTGCCTCAACCTTCCTAGACGTATATACCTGCCGCAACCTTCCTCGACGTATATACCTGCCTCAACCTTCCTCGACGTATATACCTGCCTCAACCTTCCTAGACGTATATACCTGCCTCAACCTTCCTAGACGTATATACCTGCCTCAACCTTCCTCGACGTATATACCTGCCTCAACCTTCCTAGACGTATATACCTGCCTCAACCTTCCTAGACGTATATACCTGCCTCAACCTTCCTCGACGTATATACCTGCCTCAATATACCTGCCGCAAGCCTTCCTAGACGTATATACCTGCCTCAACCTTCCTAGACGTATATACCTGCCGCAACCTTCCTCGACGTATATACCTGCCTCAACCTTCCTAGACGTATATACCTGCCGCAACCTTCCTCGACGTATATACCTATCTCAACCTTCCTCGACGTATATACCTGCCGCAACCTTCCTCGACGTATATACCTATCTCAACCTTCCTCGACGTATATACCTGCCTGAACCTTCCTCGACGTATATACCTGCCTCAACCTTCCTCGACGTATATACCTACCTCAACCTTCCTAGACGTATATACCTATCTCAACCTTCCTCGACGTATATACCTATCTCAACCTTCCTCGACGTATATACCTGCCTGAACCTTCCTCGACGTATATACCTGCCGCAACCTTCCTCGACGTATATACCTATCTCAACCTTCCTCGACGTATATACCTGCCTGAACCTTCCTCGACGTATATACCTGCCTGAACCTTCATTCACTGTATATATATATACCTGCTTGCACATTCAACATATATACAACCTTACATATTGTAATAATGGTGGTATTATCGACAATGTGTCAGGTAAAAGGACACAGTTGCAGCTGGAGAGCGAAACGTTGCCACAGTAAAATTTTACATTAGTTGCACATGTGTCCTTTTTCCTAACCTTACACACATGTACAGGACACGGGTATCTGCAGTGTGGAAACGTGTCGGCAAGACAGCGTATCACATGGAATCACAATAATCGTACAATCCAGGGCAACGCGGATTGTGGCTCCTGCCACTCACAACTACAGGACAGCTATGCCACGGTGTGAAGGATGTGACGGGACACGTTTGGCAATCTTTATCGAGGAAACGTTTCGCCAACCAGGTGGAAGGTCGTGTGAGTAGTGGTAGTAGTAGTAGTAGTAATAGTAGTAGCAGTATAAATAATAATATCTTTATTTCTACAAGTACATGTACAAGGTATATAGGCCTAGTTGATATCAATAAAATACTACTATATAGAAAGCCGCTTGTTATGTAGAAGTTTTCGGGAAAATTACGTCAGTTTTGTCCCAGGATGCGACCCACACCAGTCGGCTAACACCCAAGTACCCATTTTACTGATGGGGAACATAGACAACCGGTGTTTCTACCCTCGCCGGGAATCGAACCCGGAATCGCCGTGTGGAGCAAGAACGTTAGCCACCACCAGGTCACGGGGCCTGGTGGCTAGTACAACTGTGGCGAGATGAGTTGGGCTTGAGAAGGACCTATCAACTCATGTGACAGCGGTCTCCAGGATGGGTAATATCCTGTTGATTGGCAATTTGGATATAGCGGAACTTCCGGATTAGCGGAACTTCCGGATTTATGATGGATGGTATTACTGAGAAGAATTAGGGCAGCCTCTATACACTTTGGCCGTCGTAAATCTTCCTTAATGACCAATCTAACCTCACTGAATTTCGTGATGTGTCCAACATCGTCTCTGTGTTGAACACTCGAGTTTCTACGGTGATCACTGTTGCAAG
Organism: Cherax quadricarinatus; assembly: GCF_038502225.1. Lineage (NCBI taxonomy): Eukaryota > Metazoa > Arthropoda > Malacostraca > Decapoda > Parastacidae > Cherax > Cherax quadricarinatus. The sequence goes on along the minus strand of NW_027197600.1, from coordinate 39,262 downwards.
AAATTTTGTGTACCCTGATCTTAATATCCAGAGATCTGGCTGTTTCCCTGTTCTGTCCATCAATCTTGAGATGGTGCACGCCATACTGAAGGAGTGAGGAAGATGGTGCACGCCATGCTGAAGGAGTGAGGAAGATGGTGCACGCCATAGGAAGAAGGTGCTGAAGGAGTGAGGAAGATGGTGCACGCCATACTGAAGGAGTGAGGAAGATGGTGCACGCCCTCCTGAAGGAGTGAGCCCTCCTGAAGATGGTGCACGCCATAGGAAGATGGTGCTGAAGGAGTGAGGAAGATGGTGCTCGCCATAGGAAGATGGTGCTGAAGGAGTGAGGAAGATGGTGCACGCCATACTGAAGGAGTGAGGAAGATGGTGCACGCCCTCCTGAAGGAGTGAGGAAGATGGTGCACGCCATACTGAAGGAGTGAGGAAGATGGTGCACGCCCTCCTGAAGGAGCGAGGAAGATGGTGCACGCCCTCCTGAAGGAGTGAGGAAGATGGTACACGCCCTCCTGAAGGAGTGAGGAAGATGGTTTACGCCATACTGTCAGTAGTAGTACCAGTTCCTAGTAACCAGTTACCAGTAACCAGTGTACCAGTAGATGACTCACTACCAACCGTCTGTGTGAATCACTGACTGTATTCATATTGCTGCTGACCATAGCAGGATTTCAAACACCCCTCACCCTGTAGGCACTTTGAGGTCAGTCGAAGATAGGGAGCAGAGAGAGGCAGGTCGGCTGTTGGCGCTTCCCATACTTTCCGTTATATATATACGTACTACCAGCCTACGTGAGTATTCTTACCCCATCCACGTTATCGAAAACCCACTTGACAAATGGTGGCAGCGGTGGGATTGAACTCTTGGATAGTCAAGGTCCATCTGGCTAACCTTCCAGTAGGTTGTTTGTTCTGGAATAAAGGTATCAGTGGAGCATGGTCTGTCAAGACATGAACAGAGTACTGATAAATAATGTCTCGGAAGTGCTTTAAAGACCATACTATTGCTAAAGCTTCTTGCTCAGTTACTGTATAATTACGTTCAGCCTTCGTAAGGACTCGGCTAGCAAATGCAACTGCGTTGTACTTGCCATCGGTCTTCTGAGCTAGTACGGCACCTATGCCAATAGAACTAGCATCAGTTGTCAGATAGAAGGGCTTAGAAAAATCTGGAAATTTCAAAATTGGAGCAGATGTTAGCTTTTCTTTTAGAGTTTGGAATGCTCTTTCTTGACGGAAGGTCCAAACAAAAGGAGCATCTTTCTTAAGCAACTCAGTTAGAGGAGCAGCTATGGAAGAAAAATTGGCAATGAAAGATCTATAAAAACCTGCTAAGCCCACAAAGGATCTTACGGCATCAGCAGTTTTGGGTGTTGGAAAATTTAGTACTGCAGTTACTTTACTTTGGTCAGTCGTAACCCCTCTAGGAGTGACTACGTGACCAAGAAACTTAATTTCTGATCTGAAAAATTGACATTTAGACAGTTTGATCTTTAAATTGGCTTCTTCAAGCTTACCAAGTACTACATCAAGTCTTTTCAAGTGTGTATCCACGTCTTTAGACATGACGATTACGTCATCTAAGTACACCATAAGTGCATTACCTATGAGACCTCTAAAGATATTAGTCATGAGTAGAGAATGCAGTTAGCTCTTGGTTAGTACCAGTTCCTAGTTACCAGTAACCAGTGTACCAGTAGATGACTCACTACCAACCGTCTGCGTGAATCACTGACTGATTATTCATATTGCTGCTGACCATAGCAGGATTTCAAACACCCCTCACTCGTAGGCGCTTGAGAGTCAGTCGAAGATAGGGAGCAGAGAGAGGCAGGTCGGCTGTTGGCGCTTCCCATACTTTCCGTTATATTATATGTACTACCAGCCTACGTGAGTATTGTTACCCCATCCACGTTATCGAAAACCCACTTGACAGGTGCGCGCCCTCCTGAAGGAGTGAGGAAGATGGTGCACGCCCTCCTGAAGGAGTGAGGAAGATGGTGCATGCCCTCCTGAAGGAGTGAGGAAGATGGTGCACTCCATACTGAAGGAGTGAGGAAGATGGTGCATACCATACTGAAGGAGTGAGGAAGATGGTGCACGCCCTCCTGAAGGAGTGAGGAAGATGGTGCACGCCCTCCTGAAGGAGTGAGGAAGATGGTGCATACCATACTGAAGGAGTGAGGAAGATGGTACACGCCCTCCTGAAGGAGTGAGGAAGATGGTACACGCCCTCCTGAAGGAGTGAGGAAGATGGTGCACGCCCTCCTGAAGGAGTGAGGAAGATGGTGCACGCCCTCCTGAAGGAGTGAGGAAGATGGTGCATACCATACTGAAGGAGTGAGGAAGATGGTACACGCCCTCCTGAAGGAGTGAGGAAGATGGTGCACGCCCTCCTGAAGGAGTGAGGAAGATGGTGCATGCCCTCCTGAAGGAGTGAGGAAGATGGTGCACTCCATACTGAAGGAGTGAGGAAGATGGTGCATACCATACTGAAGGAGTGAGGAAGATGGTGCACGCCCTCCTGAAGGAGTGAGGAAGATGGTGCATGCCCTCCTGAAGGAGTGAGGAAGATGGTGCACGCCCTCCTGAAGGAGTGAGGAAGATGGTGCACGCCCTCCTGAAGGAGTGAGGAAGATGGTGCATGCCCTCCTGAAGGAGTGAGGAAGATGGTGCATGCCCTCCTGAAGGAGTGAGGAAGATGGTGCATGCCCTCCTGAAGGAGTGAGGAAGATGGTGCATGCCCTCCTGAAGGAGTGAGGAAGATGGTGCACGCCCTCCTGAAGGAGTGAGGAAGATGGTGCACGCCCTCCCTCCTGAAGGAGTGAGGAAGATGGTGCACGCCCCTCCTGAAGGAGTGAGGAAGATGGTGCACCCTCCTGAAGGAGTGAGGAAGATGGTGCATGCCCTCCTGAAGGAGTGAGGAAGATGGTGCACGCCCTCCTGAAGGAGTGAGGAAGATGGTGCCGCCCTCCTGAAGGAGTGAGGAAGATGGTGCATGCCCTCCTGAAGGAGTGAGGAAGATGGTGCACGCCCTCCTGAAGGAGTGAGGAAGATGGTGCACGCCCTCCTGAAGGAGTGTGGAAGATGGTGCACGCCCTCCTGAAGGAGTGTGGAAGATGGTGCACGCCCTCCTGAAGGAGTGAGGAAGATGGTGCACGCCCTCCGGCAGGAGGGAGGAAGATGGTGCACGCCATACTGAAGGAGTGAGGAAGATGGTGCACTCCTGAAGGAGTGAGGAAGATGGTGCCGCCATACTCCTGAAGGAGTGAGGAAGATGGTGCATGAGGAAGATGGTGCACGCCCTCCTGAAGGAGTGAGGAAGATGGTGCACGCCCTCCTGAAGGAGTGAGGAAGATGGTGCACGCCCTCCTGAAGGAGTGAGGAAGATGGTGCACGCCCTCCTGAAGGAGTGAGGAAGATGGTGCACGCCCTCCTGAAGGAGTGAGGAAGATGGTGCACGCCCTCCTGAAGGAGTGTGGAAGATGGTGCACGCCCTCCTGAAGGAGTGTGGAAGATGGTGCACGCCCTCCTGAAGAAGTGAGGAAGATGGTGCACGCCCTCCTGAAGGAGTGTGGAAGATGGTGCATGCCCTCCTGAAGGAGTGTGGAAGATGGTGCACGCCCTCCTGAAGGAGTGAGGAAGATGGTGCACGCCCTCCTGAAGGAGTGAGGAAGATGGTGCACGCCCTCCTGAAGGAGTGTGGAAGATGGTGCACGCCCTCCTGAAGGAGTGTGGAAGATGGTGCATGCCCTCCTGAAGGAGTGAGGAAGATGGTGCACGCCCTACTGAAGGAGTGAGGAAGATGGTGCACGCCCTCCTGAAGGAGTGAGGAAGATGGTGCACGCCCTCCTGAAGGAGTGAGGAAGATGGTGCACGCCCTCCTGAGGGAGTGAGGAAGATGGTGCACGCCCTCCTGAAGGAGTGAGGAAGATGGTGCACGCCCTCCTGAAGGAGTGAGGAAGATGGTGCACGCCCTCCTGAGGGAGTGAGGAAGATGGTGCACGCCCTCCTGAGGGAGTGAGGAAGATGGTGCACGCCCTCCTGAAGGAGTGAGGAAGATGGTGCACGCCCTCCTGAAGGAGTGAGGAAGATGGTGCACGCCCTCCTGAGGGAGTGAGGAAGATGGTGCACGCCCTCCTGAAGGAGTGAGGAAGATGGTGCACTTCCTGCTGGGACAAAGGAAGATCTCTTCAGAGTAATAATAACAAATACAGCAGCAGCAGAACGGAAGACAAGAAGCCTTCAGGCGCTAAAACGGGAAGTTGCTTGCATCACAGAGACCCCCCTACCCCCCCTACCCCCCTACCCCCCTACCCCCGGGTCGTCTCCTCCTCCTCCTCCTCTTTCTCTTCTTCCTCCTCCTCCACAACCATCTGCCTTTCTTTATCTTGAATTATGCAGGTGTTCAGTAGATACCCTGGTGTGCAGGTGTTCAGTAGATACCCTGGTGTGCAGGTGTTCAGTAGATACCCTGGTGTGCAGGTGTTCAGTAGATACCCTGGTGTGCAGGTGTTCAGTAGATACCCTGGTGTGCAGGTGTTCAACCGATACCCTGGTGTGCAGGTGTTCAACAGATACCCTGGTGTGCAGGTGTTCAGTAGATACCCTGGTGTGCAGGTGTTCAGTAGATACCCTGTTGTGCAGGTGTTCAGTAGATACCCTGGTGTGCAGGTGTTCAACAGATACCCTGGTGTGCAGGTGTTCAACCGATACCCTGGTGTGCAGGTGTTCAGTAGATACCCTGGTGTGCAGGTGTTCAGTAGATACCCTGTTGTGCAGGTGTTCAGTAGATACCCTGGTGTGCAGGTGTTCAACAGATACCCTGGTGTGCAGGTGTTCAGTAGATACCCTGGTGTGCAGGTGTTCAGTAGATACCCTGGTGTGCAGGTGTTCAGTAGATACCCTGGTGTGCAGGTGTTCAGTAGATACCCTGGTGTGCAGGTGTTCAGTAGATACCCTGGTGTGCAGGTGTTCAGTAGATACCCTGGTGTGCAGGTGTTCAGTAGATACCCTGTTGTGCAGGTGTTCAACAGATACCCTTGTGTGCAGGTGTTCAACAGATGCCCTGATCTTTGTGACCTCGTCTATCTGATATTGGTTGATGGGGATCAACACCCCCTCTAGTAGGTCCCTGACCAAGCTGCTAATTGATGGCGCGCTCAGTCAGGTTATTAGTGCTAGCAACATGCAGTCTAACGTATTCGTCACAGTTTAGCTGATCAGTAATCGCCTCTCTCTTATTGTTTTTGGTTCTTAAATTAAAATATGTGTTATTCATGCCCCTCGTGTACTTGTAACCTGTGACCTGGATCACTGCAACTTGTAATTACTTGTGTCCTCTCTCTCTCTCTCTCTCTCTCTCTCTCTCTCTCTCTCTCTCTCTCTCTCTCTCTCTCTCTCTCTCTCTCTCTCTCTCTCTATCTCTCTCTCTCTCTCTCTCTCTCTCCCTCTCTCTCTCTCTCTCTCTTCTTTCTCAACAAATTTCGTGCTAATCTAAATCCTATATTGTCTCTTATATTTCCCCTGAAGATGTATTCTCCCCGCTTTCACACCTTTATATGTATAAAGTCTAATTCTCTAAGTCTGTCTTCAGGTGCTAGTTCTTTTAATGTTGGCAATCGGTTGCAAATCTCCAGACTTTCTAAATATTCTCTATATGGTTGATGGATGAAGAATTCTCAAGACTATTGGACTGGACACTGACTCCAGGCTAAGGGACTGATTACCTCAAACTCCTCCTCTTTTTCCACTGCCTGGCGAAACGTTTTCTCACTGAAGATTCCCAGATGTTACACAAGTGTCTCATTCTTCAACTAGCTAGTGTCATATTGGCTCTTGGCTACTGCTAGTAAAGGGTGATGCAGCGCCTTCAGACTGGGAGGTAATCATCAGGTTTGATCAGCTGCTCATGCAGTAAGGGCTTACATCGGGGACTGACCCGAGATACGGCCCTAGTTAAACTAGATGTCAAGAATATAGTAAATCTGGTTAATAGAGACGTGATCTGAGGAACTGTTCCAGAGTATTTCCCTAGTCTTGTGTGTCTCGTGTCAGCTGGTTACAGTAAACATTCGTACACAGTACGCAGATAACTCGCACATAACAGAGAGAAGCTGCCACGACGTTCCTGAGTCCGACTTGGACAATTTACAAAGTCACATTGACTTTGTAAAGTGTCCGTTGGACCGAAACGTCGTCGTAAGCTCCTCTCCTATGTGCGGGTTGTGTGTGTATTGTTCCAGTCACGGTATTGTGCCTTTTTGCTCTTAAGTAAAATTCGTCTCTGTTATTCGGCAAATGAATAGTCACGTCTTCAGAGGACGTCCCAGATCAACATCTGGGACGATGTAAATGGTTGAGAAAACTGACAAATTGGAGACACTTGTACACAAGTGCCTCACTCTTCAACATCTGGTACCTGGATGATGACACTTGAATGTAGAGTCCCTGGTAACTGATCGTCGAGAAGTGAAGTCAACAGGACAGGCCTACTGGCCCATGGTAGGCACTTCCAACTTTATACATTATGTTAATATTTTAAAGTGAATCATGAATTTCCTTCAAAATTAAATTTCCCGAAGAAACTTGAAAAGAAACCCGCGAAAACAATCAATATTTTTTCACTGGGGTCCTTTTATATCCTTATTATTATACTACATAGGAGATAATATCAAAGGATGTGTCCAGGATACCAGTATTTCCCTGTGTCTGGGCGTTGGAATGCACACCACCACCTGCACGCTCAGGCAGCTGTTGCTCCATCACCTGGTCCTGCAGTCAGCAGCTGTTGCGTGCTGCATGACTGCTGTTTTGGCGTCAACACCTGCTTTCTGTGTTCCTCCTGCCGGTGATATGTGACTTCTTGTTCCGCATGACTCTTCAAGTTCTCCTTGTATTCTCACCTGTTGTACCGCAGTGTACCTTGATGCCTGTATGGTGCTTGTTTGTCTGCTGCTCTGCTGGTATTAGTGGTGCTATGCTGCTGGTATTAGTGGTGCTGGTGCGTGGTAGTGCTGCTGGTATTAGTGGTGCTGGTGCGCTGGTAGTGCTGGTATTAGTGGTGCTGGTAGTGCTGGTGGTATTAGTGGTACTGGTGCTGCTGGTATTAGTGGTGCTGGTGCTGCTGGTAGCGATGGTGGTATTAGCGGTGCTGGTGCTGCTGGTAGTGCTGGTGGTATTAGTGGTGCTGGTGCTGCTGGTAGTGCTGATGGTATTAGTGGTGCTGGTGCTGCTGTTAGTGCTGGTGGTATTAGTGGTGCTGGTGCTGCTGTTAGTGCTGGTGGTATTAGTGGTGCTGCTGGTAGTGCTGGTGGTATTAGTGGTGCTGCTTCTGCTGGTAGTGCTGGTGGTATTAGTGGTACTGGTGCTGCTGGTATTAGTGGTGCTGGTGCTGCTGGTGGTATTAGTGGTGCTGCTGGTATTAGTGGTGCTGCTGGTATTAGTGGTGCTGCTGGTAGTGGTGCTTGTGCTGCTGTTAGTGCTGGCGGTATTAGTGGTGCTGGTGCTGGTGGTATTGGTGGTGCTGGTGCTGCTGGTAGTGCTGCTGGTATTTGTGGTGCTGGTGCTGCTGTTACTGCTGGTGGTATTAGTGGTGCTGGTGCTGCTGGTGTTAGTGGTGCTGGTGCTGCTGTTAGTGCTGGTGGTATTAGTGGTGCTGGTGCTGCTGGTAGTGCTTCTGGTATTAGCAGTACTAGTGCTGCTGGTATTGGTGGTGCTGGTGCTGCTGGCAGTGTTGATGGTATTAGTGGTGCTGGTGCTGCTGGTAGTGCTGGTGGTATTAGTGGTGCTGGTAGTGCTGGTGGTATTAGTGGTGCTGGTGCTGCTGGTAGTGCTGCTGGTATTAGTGGTGCTGGTGCTGCTTTTAGTGCTAGTGGTATTAGTGGTGCTGGTAGTGCTGGCGGTATAGTGGTGCTAGTGCTTGTGGATGCCCCGCTGATACTGGTGGTGTTGGTGCCAGTGGTATTGCTGCGATGCCAATTGGTACTGGTAATAGTGGTGGTATTGCGGTGCTGGTGTAGTGGTGGTGCTGGTGCCTAGTGGTGATACCTTGGTGGTGCCAGTAGTAGGTGGCACTAGTGCGGTGGTGGTATTGGTGGTGCCAGTGCCAGTGGTGGTAATTCGGTGGTGCTGGTGCCAGTGATGGCATTGGTGGTGCTGGTGCCAGTGGTGGCACCGATGGCGCTGGTGCCAGGTGGTACCTGGTGCTGGTGCAGTGGTGGTACCTAGTGCCAGTGGTGGTACCAGTGCCAGTGGTGGTACCAGTGCGGTGGTGGTGTTGGTGGCCGCTGGTGCCGCGTGGTGGCCGCTGGTGCTGGCTGGCCGCTGGTGCTGGTGGTGCCTGCTGGTGCTGGTGGTGCGGTGTGCTGGTGGTGCGGTGGCTGGTGGTGCTGCTGGTGCTGGTGGTGCTGGTGGTGCCGCTGGTGCTGGTGGCCGCTGGTGCTGGTGGTGCCGGCTGGCTGGTGGCTGGCGTGCTGGTGGCTGGCCGGTGCTGGTGGTGCTGGCCGCTGGCTTGGTGGGCGCTGGTGCTGGTGGCTGGTGGTGCTGGTGTGGCTGGTGGTGCTACGGTGCCTGGTGCACCGGGTGCTTGGCGGTGCTGGTGCTGGCTGCTGCTGGCGCGCCTGGTGCTGGTGGTGCCTGCTGGTGCGGCCGCTGGTGGCTGCCGGTGCTGGCTGGTGCTGGTGGTGCTGGTGCTGCGTGGTGCTGGCTGGTGCCGTGCTGGTGGTGCTGGTGCTGGTGGTGCTGCGTGGTGCTGGTGGTGCCGCTGGTGGTGCTGGTGGCGCTGGCTGGTGGCTGGTGGTGCCTGGTGCTGGTGCTGTGGTGCGCTGGTGTTGGTGGTGCCGCTGGTGCTGGTGGTGCCTGTGGTGGTGGTGCTGGTGCCGGGGTGGTGTTGGTGCGCGTGGTGGTGCGCTGGTGGTGCCTGGCTGGTGCGGTGGCGTGGCTGCTGGCGCTGGTGCTGGCCGCTCCTGGTGCTGGTGTGCTGCTGGTGGTGCTGGCTGGTGGCTGGTGCTGCTGGTGGTGTGCGGTGGTGGCGTGGTGGTGGTGGCCGGCCTGCGCAGTGGTGTGCGGTGGTGGTGGTGCCGTGGCTGGCGGCTCAAGTGGTGGTGCCTGGCTGGTGCTGGTGGTGCGCTGGTGGATGGTGGTGCTGGTGTGGTGGTGGTGGTGGTGGCTGCTGTGGTGGTGCTGGTGGTGGTGGCGTGGCTGGTGTGCTGGCGCCGCTGGCAGGTGGTGGTGGCCGCTGGTGGTGCTGCCAGGTGGCGCTGGTGGTGGTGGTGTGCTGGTGGTCTGGTGGTGGTGCCTGGTGGTGCAGGTGTGCTGCCTGCTGGTGGCTGGCTGGCGGCTGGTGTGGTGGCCGCTGCTGCTGCGTGGTGGTGCTGGTGGCTGCTGCTGGTGTGCGGTGCTGCTGCCTGGTGGTGGCAGCGGTGGCTGCTGCTGCGGTGGTGGTGCTGCTGGTGCGCTGGCGGTGGCGCTGCTGGTGGTGGTGGTGCTGGTGGTGGTGGTGGTGCCGCTGGTGTGCTGGTGGTGGCGGTGCGTTGCTGGTGGTGCGGCGCGTGCCGCTGGTGCTGGTGGTGCCGTGGTGATGGTGGCTGCTGCGGTGGTGCGCTGCTGCAGGTGGTGGCACCGCGCTGCTGGTGCGCCGCCTGGTGATGGTGGTGGTGCTGGCTGGTGCCGCTGGTGCGCTGGTGCGCTGCGCTGCCGCTAGTGCCAGCGGTGCTGCTGGTGGTGCGCTGGTGCCGCTGGTGGTGCGCTGGTGCTGCGCTGGCGCTGGTGGTGCGCTGGTGGCTGCTGGTGCCACAGGTGCTGCTGGTGGTGCTGCCGTGCTGCTGCTGGTGCTGCCGCTGCGCCTGTGCTGGTGGTGGTGGTGGTGGTGGTGCGCTGGTGCCGCTGGTGGCGGTGCCGCTGGTGCTGCCGCGGTGGTGGTGGCTGCGCGTTGTGGTGCTGGTGGTGGTGGTGCTGCTGCTGGTGGTGCTGGTGGCTGCCGCTGGTGCTGGTGGTGGCTGCTGGTGGTGGCGTGGCGCCGTGCTGGTGCTGCTGGTGGTGGTGCCGCTGCGCTGCGGTGTGCTGCTGGTGCTGGTGGTGGTGGTGGCTGGGGTGACGACGGGAGAGATTATTGTTATTGTGATTGTTGCCACTGTTTTGACTGTTGTTACTGTTATAACTGTTGTTGTTGTTGTTGTTACTGTTATGACTGTTGTTGTCGTGAGTTTTTCTTCTGCATAATCATGTGTCAGTCTGTGCTTGTTGTATTTGTCAGGTTGTATTGTGTCAGTATTCTGGTCTCTCTCACTCACCATCATTATCATACCTTATGTCTCTCTTTCCCTTTGCATGGTGTGTATGTCTCTCTCTCTCTCTCTCTCTCTCTCTCTCTCTCTCTCTCTCTCTCTCTCTCTCTCTCTCTCTCTCTCTCTCTCTCTCTCTCTCTCTCTCTCTCTGTCTCTCTCTCTCTCTCTCTCTCTCTCTCTCTCTCTCTCTCTCTCCCAGAATTTACTTTATTTGACATTTGAGTGATTATTCTTGAATGGCAGTGAACAGGTGACATGTAGCCTTAATAACCTTTGAATTGCTGAGGATCTTGAAGTACAGTCACAACCCACTCTGACAGTCACTGGTGACAGTATGCGGCCCTCTGACAGTCACTGGTGACAGTATGCGGCCCACTTCTGACAGTCATTGGTGACAGTATGCGGCCCACTCTGACAGTCACTGGTGACAGTATGCGGCCCACTCTGACAGTCACTGGTGACAGTATGCGGCCCACTCTGACAGTCCCTGGTGACAGTATGCGGCCCACTCTGACATATACATATATATATATATATATATATATATATATATATATATATAAATACTGGCGGAGTGTGAAACATTAGGGCGGGAGTGTAGAGCTGCACATTATCATAGCAGCTTGCCAGAGTGATAGATAAAGTATATAATAAGTAAAGTATCAGTGTTAAGTAATCACAGTGTGAATATAGAATGAGTACTATTACTCAGATTAATATATAAGTAATGGGATGGTTTTATAAAGAGTGGGTTGTCAGTAGGTATATTAAGTACTGCCAGGGTGCTGCCTTCACTGACGCTACTGGCTACACTGAATCATTTTAAGTAGTCGACTGATTATATACATTACAATTGATTGCAAAATGAGAATTAAGTGGTAGTTGCTAGAGTAACTGTACGGTATTAATGTTTTAATCGATCAGTAGAGCAAGTGTAAAGTTAGGATCACTCTGATTGTTACTGCAGCCTGGTGGTCATGATGCTACTGCAGCCTGGTGGTCATGATGCTACTGCAGCGTGGTGGTCATGATGCTACTGCAGCCTGGTGGTCATGATGCTACTGCAGCCTGGTGGTCATGATGCTACTGCAGCCTGGTGGTCATGATGCTACTGCAGCCTGGTGGTCAGTGATGCTACCGCAGCGGTGGTGGCCGCGATGCTACTGCAGCCTGGTGGTCATGATGCTACCGCAGCCTGCGGTCATGTTGCTACTGCATCCTGGTGGTCATGATGCTACCGCAGCCTGGTGGTCGATGCTGCTGCAGCCTGGTGGTCATGATGCTACCGCAGCCCTGGGTGGTCATGATGTTACTGCAGCCTGGTGGTCATGATGCTACTGCAGCCTGGTGGTCATGATGCTACTGCAGCCTGGTCATGATGCTACTGCAGCCCGGTGGTCACGATGTTACCGCAGCCCTGGTGGTCATGATGCTACAGCAGCCCTGGTGGTCAGCGATGCTACTGCAGCCTGGTGGTCATGATGCTACTGCAGCCTGGTGGTCGCGATGCTACTGCAGCGTGGTGGTCATGATGCTACCGCAGCGTGGTGGTCATGATGCTACCGCAGCCCTGGTGGTCGCGATGCTACTGCAGCCTGGTGGTCATGATGCTGCTGCAACCTGGTGGTCAGCGATGCTACTGCAGCCCTGGTGGTCATGATGCTACCGCAGCCTGGTGGTCAGTGATGCTACGCAGCGTGGTGGTCAGCGATGCTACTGCAGCCTGGTGGTCATGATGCTACTGCAGCCCGGTGGTCATGCTACTGCAGCCTGGTGGTCATGATGCCACGCAGCCTGGTGGTCATGATGCTACTGCAGCCTGGTGGTCATGTTGCTACCGCAGCCTGGTGGTCGTGATGCTACCGCAGCTTGCGGTCATGATGCTACCGCAGCCCTGGTGGTCGCGATGCTACCGCAGCCTGGCGGTCATGATGCTACTGCAGCCTGGCGGTCATGTTGCTACTGCAGCCTGGTGGCCGCGATGCTACTGCAGCTTGGTGGTCATGATGCTACTGCAGCCTGGTGGTCATGATGCTACTGCAGCCTGGTGGTCAGCGTGATGCTACTGCAGCCTGGTGGTCATGATGCTACTGCAGCCTGGTGGTCGTGATGCTACTGCAGCCTGGTGGTCATGATGCTACTGCAGCCTGGTGGTCATGATGCTACTGCAGCCTGGTGGTCATGATGCTACTGTAGCCTGGTGGTCGTGATGCTACTGCAGCCCTGTTGGTCGTGATGCTACTGCAGCCTGGTGGTCATGATGCTACTGCAGCCCTGGTGGTCATGATACTACTGCAGCCCTGGTGGTCATGATGCTACTGCAGCCCTGGTGGTCATGATGCTACCTGCAGCCTGGTGGTCATGATGTTACTGCAGCCTGTTGGTCATGATGCTACTGCAGCCCGGTGTTCATGATGCTACGCAGCCTGTGGTCATGATGCTACTGCAGCCTGCGGTCATGATGCTACGCAGCCCTGGTGGTCATGATGCTACTGCAGCCTGGTGGTCATGATGCTACTGCAGCCTGGTGGTCATGATGCTACTGCAGCCTGGTGGTCATGATGCTGCTGCAACCTGGTGGTCATGATGCTACTGCAGCCTGGTGGTCATGATGCTACTGCAGCCTGGTGGTCATGATGCTGCTGCAACCTGGTGGTCATGATGCTACTGCAGCCTGGTGGTCATGATACTACTGCAGCCTGGTGGTCGCGATGCTGCTGCAACCTGGCGGTCATGATGCTACTGCAGCCCTGGTGGTCATGATACTACTGCAGCCTGTATCATACACCAGAGGTATCATACACCGGAGGTATCATACGCCGGAGGTATCATACACCGGAGGTATCATACACCGGAGGTATACTCCAGAGGTATCATACACCAGAGGTATCATACACCGGAGGTATCATACACCGGAGGTATACACCAGAGGTATCTTACACCGGAGGTATCATACACCAGAGGTATCATACACCAGAGGTATCATACACCGGAGGTATCATACACCGGAGTCATACACCAGAGGTATCATACACCAGAGGTATCATACACCAGAGGTATCATACACCTGAGGTATCATACACTAGAGGTATCATACACCAGAGGTATCATACACCAGAGGTATCATACACCAGAGGTATCATACACCGGAGGTATCATACACCGGAGGTATCATACGCCGGAGGTATCATACACCAGAGGTATCATACACCAGAGGTATCATACACCGGAGGTATCATACACCGGAGGTATCATACGCCGGAGGTATCATACACCAGAGGTATCATACACCAGAGGTATCATACACCGGAGGTATACTCCAGAGGTATCATACACCAGAGGTATCATACACCGGAGGTATCATACACCAGAGGTATCATACACCGGAGGTATCATACACCGGAGGTATACTCCAGAGGTATCATACACCAGAGGTATCATACACCGGAGGTATCATACACCGGAGGTATACACCAGAGGTATCTTACACCGGAGGTATCATACACCAGAGGTATCATACACCAGAGGTATCATACACCGGAGGTATCATACGCCGGAGGTATCATACACCAGAGGTATCATACACCGGAGGTATACTCCAGAGGTATCATACACCAGAGGTATCATACACCGGAGGTATCATACACCGGAGGTATACACCAGAGGTATCTTACACCGGAGGTATCATACACCAGAGGTATCATACACCAGAGGTATCATACACAGGAGGTATCATACACCGGAGTCATACACCAGAGGTATCATACACCAGAGGTATCATACACCAGAGGTATCATACACCTGAGGTATCATACACTAGAGGTATCATACACCAGAGGTATCATACACCAGAGGTATCATACACCAGAGGTATCATACACCGGAGGTATCATACACCGGAGGTATCATACACCGGAGGTATCATACACCAGAGGTATCATACACCAGAGGTATCATACACCAGAGGTATCATACACCAGAGGTTTCATACACCAGAGGTATCTTACACCGGAGGTATCATACACCAGAGGTATCATACACCAGAGGTATCATACACCAGAGGTATCATACACCAGAGGTATCATACACCGGAGGTATCATACACCAGAGGTATCATACACCAGAGGTATCATACACCAGAAGTATCATACACCGGAGTTATCATACACCAGAGGTGTCATACACCAGAGGTATCATACACCGGAGGTATCATACACCGGAGGTATCATACACCAGAGGTATCATACACCAGAGGTATCATACACCAGAGGTATCATACACCAGAGGTATCATACACCAGAGGTATCATACACCAGAAGTATCATACACCGGAGTTATCATACACCAGAGGTGTCATACACCAGAGGTATCATACACCGGAGGTATCATACACCAGAGGTATCATACACCAGAAGTATCATACACCGGAGTTATCATACACCAGAGGTGTCATACTCCAGAGGTATCATACACCGGAGGTATCATACACCGGAGGTATCATACACCGGAGGTATCATACACCAGAGGTATCATACACCAGAGGTATACACCAGAGGTATCATACACCAGAGGTATCATACACCAGAGGTATCATACACCAGAGGTATCATACACCAGAGGTATCATGCACCAGAGGTATCATACACCAGAGGTATCATACACCAGAGGTATCATACACCAGAGGTATCATACACCAGAGGTATCATGCACCAGAGGTATCATACACCAGAGGTATCATACACCAGAGGTATCATACACCAGAGGTATCTTACACCGGAGGTATCATACACTAGAGGTATCATACACCAGAGGTATCATACACCAGAGGTATCATACACCAGAGGTATCATACACCAGAGGTATCATACACCAGAGGTATCATACACCAGAGGTATCTTACACCGGAGGTATCATACACCAGAGGTATCATACACCAGAGGTATCATGCACCAGAGGTATCATACACCAGAGGTATCATACACCAGAGGTATCTTACACCGGAGGTATCATACACCAGAGGTATCATACACCAGAGGTATCATGCACCAGAGGTATCATACACCAGAGGTATCTTACACCGGAGGTATCATACACTAGAGGTATCATACACCAGAGGTATCATACACCAGAGGTATCATACACCAGAGGTATCATACACCAGAGGTATCATACACCAGAGGTATCATACACCAGAGGTATCTTACACCGGAGGTATCATACACCAGAGGTATCATACACCAGAGGTATCATGCACCAGAGGTATCATACACCAGAGGTATCATACACCAGAGGTATCTTACACCGGAGGTATCATACACCAGAGGTATCATACACCAGAGGTATCATGCACCAGAGGTATCATACACCAGAGGTATCATACACCAGAGGTATCATACACCAGAGGTATCATACACCAGAGGTATCATACACCAGAGGTATCATACACCAGAGGTATCATACACCGGAGGTATCATACACCGGAGGTACTATAGACCAGAGGTATCATACACCAGAGGTATCATACACCGGAGGTATCATACACCAGAGGTATCATACACCAGAGGTATCATACACCAGAGGTTTCATACACCAGAGGTATCTTACACCGGAGGTATCATACACCAGAGGTATCATACACCAGAGGTATCATACCCCAGAGGTATCATACACCAGAGGTATCATACACCAGAGGTATCATGCACCAGAGGTATCATACACCAGAGGTATCATACACCAGAGGTATCTTACACCGGAGGTATCATACACCAGAGGTATCATACACCAGAGGTATCATGCACCAGAGGTATCATACACCAGAGGTATCTTACACCGGAGGTATCATGCACCAGAGGTATCATACACCAGAGGTATCATACACCAGAGGTATCATACACCAGAGGTATCATGCACCAGAGGTAGGACTGAACACATCGACTCCAGGCTGAGGGACTGATTACTTTATATACTCCTTATCTTTCTCCGTTCTTCTCTGTATTGGACTGAAGAAGCCACTGGCTGGCGACCCGCTGGAGACACCCTCTCCTAGGGAGATACTTTCTCCTAGGAAGACTCTCCTAGGGAGACACTATCCCTAATGATAATTTAAAAGCTTGGGCTTTGCAACGTGCAGTTTCAGAATTCTTGGTCTTCGTTGCTATTGTCTTCGTCTCTGGATAACAGTGGTATATATATTGTCTTCGTCTCTGGATAACAGTGGTATATATATTGTCTTCGTCTCTGGATAACAGTGGTATATATATTGTCTTCGTCTCTGGATAACAGTGGTATATATATTGTCTTCGTCTCTGGATAACAGTGGTATATATATTCATTATTTTGACACCAAGTTTAGTGGAGACATAGCGAGCTTCTCCAGTTTGTGGTATTCCGAGTTGTTATACTTCACTATGAGTTATACTCCACTATGACTTAGTTATACTCCACTATGGCTTAGTTATACTCCACTATGACTGAGTTATACACCACTATGACTTAGTTATACTCCACTATGGCTTAGTTATACTCCACTATGACTGAGTTATACTCCACTATGACTTAGTTATACTCCACTATGACTGAGTTATACTCCACTATGACTGAGTTATACACCACTATGACTTAGTTATACTCCACTATGGCTTAGTTATACTCCACTATGACTGCGTTATACTCCACTATGACTGAGTTATACTCCACTATGACTTAGTTATACTCCACTATGACTGAGTTATACTCCACTATGACTGAGTTATACACCACTATGACTTAGTTATACTCCACTATGGCTTAGTTATACTCCACTATGACTGAGTTATACACCACTATGACTTAGTTATACTCCACTATGGCTTAGTTATACTCCACTATGACTGCGTTATACTCCACTACGACTGAGTTATACTCCACTATGACTTAGTTATACTCCACTATGACTGAGTTATACTCCACTATGACTGAGTTATACTTCACTATGACTTAGTTACACTCCACTATGGCTTAGTTATACTCCACTATGGCTTAGTTATACTCCACTATGACTGAGTTATGCTTCACTATGACTGAGTTATACTCCACTATGACTGAGTTATACTTCACTATGACTTAGTTATACTCCACTATGGCTTAGTTATACTCCACTATGACTGAGTTATACTCCACTATGACTTAGTTATACTCCACTATGACTGAGTTATACTCCACTATGACTGAGTTATATTCCACTATGACTGAGTTATACTCCACTATGACTTAGTTATACTCCACTATGACTTAGTTATACTCCACTATGACTTAGTTATACTCCACTATGACTGAGTTATACTCCACTATGACTTAGTTATACTCCACTATGACTGAGTTATACACCACTATGACTGAGTTATACTCCACTATGACTGAGTTATATTCCACTATGACTGAGTTATACTCCACTATGACTGAGTTATACTCCACTATGACTGAGTTATACTCCACTATGACTTAGTTATACTCCACTATGACTGAGTTATACTCCACTATGACTTAGTTATATTCAACTATGACTGAGTTATACTCCACTATGACTTAGTTATACTCCACTATGACTGAGTTATACTCCACTATGACTTAGTTATACTCCACTATGACTGAGTTATACTCCACTATGACTTAGTTATACTCCACTATGACTGAGTTATACTCCACTATGACTGAGTTATACTCCACTATGACTTAGTTATACTCCACTATGACTTAGTTATACTCCACTATGACTTAGTTATACTCCACTATGACTGAGTTATACTCCACTATGACTTAGTTATACTTCACTATGACTGAGTTATTCTCCACTATGACTTAGTTATACTCCAATATGGCTTAATTATACTCCACTATGACTTAGTTATACTCCACTATGACTTAGTTATACTCCACTATGACTTAGTTATCCTCCACTATGACTTAGTTATACTCCACTATGATTGAGTTATTCTCCACTATGACTTAGTTTTACTCCACTATGACTGAGTTATACTCCACTATGACTTAGTTATACTCCACTATGACTTAGTTATACTCCACTATGACTGAGTTATACTCCACTATGACTTAGTTATACTCCACTATGACTTAGTTATACTCCACTATGACTGAGTTATACTCCACTATGAGTTATACTCCACTATGACTTAGTTATACTCCACTATGACTTAGTTATACTCCACTATGACTGAGTTATACTCCACTATGACTTACTTATACTCCACTATGACTTAGTTATACTCCACTATGACTGAGTTATACTCCACTATGACTGAGTTATACTCCACTATGACTGAGTTATACTCCACTATGACTGAGTTATACTCCACTATGACTGAGTTATACTCCACTATGACTGAGTTATACTCCACTATGACTGAGTTATACTCCACTATGACTGAGTTATACTCCACTATGGCTTAGTTATACTCCACTATGACTGAGTTATACTCCACTATGACTTAGTTATACTCCACTATGACTGAGTTATACACCACTATGACTGAGTTATACTCCACTATGGCTTAGTTATACTCCACTATGACTGAGTTATACACCACTATGACTGAGTTATACTCCACTATGACTTAGTTATACTTCACTATGACTGAGTTATACTCCACTATGACTACCCTGATACAGGGAGTGGAAGTTGGGGGTGTGAGGCCGGGCTGGTGGTGCAGGGGTGATGGTGAGGTTGAGTGTGGGGTGGGGGGCAGATACAACCCCCCTCCCCTCACAGAGAACCCCTCGCCACAGTTCTCAGTGTCATCTTATCGGGGCTCCAATACCCCTAATTTTTTTTGTGATGATGTATTATACACAGGGTGGTGATGTATTATACAAGGGATTTATAATACATCACCTATATGGGGGTAATGTAGTTTGTATTAGATTCATCCCACTGCTGCCACCAAGTCATTGTAACTTTGGTGGCAGATCTGAGTTCAGGTTAGTAGTGGGCCCCACCCATTAGTGATGGTAGCTTCTATTGCCACACCTCTCCTTTGGCTCCACTATGTAGATTTCCATCCTCATGCATGTGTTTGAGTTTCATCAGTGCTGAGGGATTGACCACCTTCTATCAAGACTGAGAGACTGAACACCTGTCGAGACCGAGAGACAACATCTTCTGTCAAGTTGTGATGAATGGTTTGAAAAACCGACAAGTTGAAGATTGAGACACTTATGCAATATATGGGAATCTTTATCCTGGAGTTTACCTGGAGAGAGTTCCGGGGGTCAACGCCCCCGCGGCCCGGTCTGTGACCAGGCCTCCTGGTGGATCAGAGCCTGATCAACCAGGCTGTTGCTGCTGGCTGCACGCAAACCAACGTACGAGCCACAGCCCGGCTGGTCAGGAACCGACTTTAGGTGCTTCTCCAGTACCAGCTTGAAGACTGCCGGGGGTCTGTTGGTAATCCCCCTTATGTATGCTGGGAGGCAGCTGAACAGTCTCGGGCCCCTGACACTTATTGTATGGTCTCTTAACGTGCTAGTGACACCCCTGCTTTTCATTGGGGGGATGTTGCATCGTCTGCCAAGTCTTTTGCTTTCTTAGTGAGTGATTTTCGTGTGCAAGCTCGGTACTAGTCCCTCTAGGATTTTCCAGGTGTATATAATCATGTATCTCTCCCGCCTGCGTTCCAGGGAATACAGGTTTAGGAACCTCAAGCGCTCCCAGTAATTGAGGTGTTTTATCTCCGTTATGCGCGCCGTGAAAGTTCTCTGTACATTTTCTAGGTCGGCAATTTCACCTGCCTTGAAAGGTGCTGTTAGTGTGCAGCAATATTCCAGCCTAGATAGAACAAGTGACCTGAAGAGTGTCATCATGGGCTTGGCCTCCCTAGTTTTGAAGGTTCTCATTATCCATCCTGTCATTTTTCTAGCAGATGCGATTGATACAATGTTATGGTCCTTGAAGGTGAGATCCTCCGACATGATCACTCCCAGGTCTTTGACGTTTGTGTTTCGCTCTATTTTGTGGCCAGAATGTTTTGTACTCTGATGACGATTTAATTTCCTCATGTTTACCATATCTGAGTAATTGAAATTTCTCATCGTTGAACTTCATATTGTTTTCTGCAGCCCACTGAAAGATTTGGTTGATGTCCGCCTGGAGCTTTGCAGTGTCTGCAATGGAAGACACTGTCATGCAGATTCGGGTGTCATCTGCAAAGGAAGACACGGTGCTGTGGCTGACATCCTTGTCTATGTCGGATATGAGGATGAGGAACAAGATGGGAGCGAGTACTGTGCCTTGTGGAACAGAGCTTTTCACCGTAGCTGCCTCGGACTTTACTCTGTTGACGACTACTCTCTGTGTTCTGTTAGTGAGGAAATTATAGATCCACCGACCGACTTTTCCTGTTATTCCTTTAGCACGCATTTTGTGCGCTATTACGCCATGGTCACACTTGTCGAAGGCTTTTGCAAAGTCTGTATATATTACATCTGCATTCTTTTTGTCTTCTAGTGCATTTAGGACCTTGTCGTAGTGATCCAATAGTTGAGACAGACAGGAGCGACCTGTTCTAAACCCATGTTGCCCTGGGTTGTGTAACTGATGGGTTTCTAGATGGGTGGTGATCTTGCTTCTTAGGACCCTTTCAAAGATTTTTATGATATGGGATGTTAGTGCTATTGGTCTGTAGTTCTTTGCTGTTGCTTTACTGCCCCCTTTGTGGAGTGGGGCTATGTCTGTTGTTTTTAGTAACTGTGGGACGACCCCCGTGAAAAGGAAACGTTTCGCAACACAGTGGCTTCATCAGTCCAGTACAAAGCAGAAGGTGTAAGAAGAGGAGGAGTTTGAGGTAATCAGTCCCTCAGCCTGGAGCCGATGTGTTCAGTCCATCAATCTTGTAGAATGATGGACTGAACACCTTCTATCAAGAATGAGAGACTGAACACCTTCTATCAAGACTGAGAGACAGAACACCTTCTATCAAGGTTGAAGGACCGAACACCTGTTAAGGCTGAGGGACTGAACACCTTCAGTCAAGACTGGGAAACTAAACACCTTCTGTCAAGACTGAGGGGCTGACCACCTTCTATAAAGACTGAGAGACTGAACACCTTCTATCAAGATCGAGATACTGAACACCCTCTGTCAAGACTGGGAGACTAAACATCTCTTGTCAAGGTTGAAGGACTGAACACCTGTTAAGGCTGAATGACTGAACACCTTCTGTCGAGACTCAAGAAATGAACAATATCTATCAGACTGAAGGACTGAACACCTATTAAGACTGAGGGACTGATCATCTCATATCAAGCCTGAGGGACTGATCACTTCGTATCAAGCCTGAGGGACTGAGCACCTCATATCAAGGCTGAGGGACTGATCACTTCGTATCAAGCCTGAGGGACTGAGCACCTCATATCAAGGCTGAGGGACTGAGCACCTCATATCAAGGCTGAGGGACTGATCACTTCGTATCAAGCCTGAGGGACTGATCACCTCATCTCACGCCTGAGGGACTGATCACCTCATATCAAGGCTGAGGGACTGATCACCTCATATCAAGCCTGAGGGACTGATCACCTCATATCAAGGCTGAGGGACTGATCACCTCATATCAAGCCTGAGGGACTGATCACCTCATATCAAGGCTGA
Organism: Cherax quadricarinatus; assembly: GCF_038502225.1. Taxonomy (NCBI): domain Eukaryota; kingdom Metazoa; phylum Arthropoda; class Malacostraca; order Decapoda; family Parastacidae; genus Cherax; species Cherax quadricarinatus. The sequence continues at coordinate 17,341 of NW_027197600.1, read as the reverse complement.
GGGACTGATCACCTCATATCAAGGCTGAGGGACTGAGCACCTCATATCAAGGCTGAGGGACTGAGCACCTCATATCAAGGCTGAGGGACTGATCACTTCGTATCAAGCCTGAGGGACTGATTACCTAAAGATGCTTAGGTGTTGCACATGTGTCATATTTATCAGTTCCTAGGTGCTTTCTTTGTGACACACCTGTCAACCACTGTCACGCTTCATGACACACTTGTCACTTGCCTTCACGATTGAGAATACACTTAACCAGTCACCCTGAAGTTCCCTCACACACCTGTCAGCCACTGGACCATAACAGCAAAGATTGACAGGTGTTATGGTCACTGTCACACTTTTTAGCTCACCTGTCAATCACTGTCGCGCACCATAACACAACTGTCAATTGATATCATATTTTTATCGTCTGTCAGTCACAGTTATGTACCATTACACTTTTGTTGATCACTGTTACACTTTGAAAACACTTGTCGGTCACTGTCATACGTTAAAAACACCTGTCAATTACTGTCATTCTTTAAAAAACACCTGTCACTCTACTGTTATTCTTAAAAAACACCTGTCACTCTACTGTCATTATTTAAAACACCTGTCATTCTAAAAAAAATACCTGTCACTCGCTGTCATTCTTTAAAAAAACACCTGTCATTTGCTATCACGCTTTTTAACACGGCTGTCAGTGACTGTCATGCATGATGACACACACCTGTCACACCCCCATTCTCCACAAGACGAGCAGAACAAGTGAACACACACACACACACAATTAAGACTGTTAGACATAACTTGTAATGTTCTTTAGAACCATTAAGACTGTTAGACATAACTTGTAATGTTCTTTAGAACCATTAAGACTGTTAGACATAACTTGTAATGTTCTTCAGAACCATTAAGACTGTTAGACATAACTTGGGATGTTCTTTAGAACCATTAAGACTGTTAGACATAACTTGTAATGTTCTTTAGAACCATTAAGACTGTTAGACATAACTTGTAATGTTCTTTAGAACCATTAAGACTGTTAGACATAACTTGTAATGTTCTTCAGAACCATTAAGACTGTTAGACATAACTTGTAATGTTCTTCAGAACCATTAAGACTGTTAGACATAACTTGTAATGTTCTTCAGAACCATTAAGACTGTTAGACATAACTTGTAATGTTCTTCAGAACCATTAAGACTGTTAGACATAACTTGTAATGTTCTTTAGAACCATTAAGACTGTTAGACATAACTTGTAATGTTCTTCAGAACCATTAAGACTGTTAGACATAACTTGTAATGTTCTTTAGAACCATTAAGACTGTTAGACATAACTTGTAATGTTCTTTAGAACCATTAAGACTGTTAGACATAACTTGGGATGTTCTTTAGAACCATTAAGACTGTTAGACATAACTTGTAATGTTCTTTAGAACCATTAAGACTGTTAGACATAACTTGTAATGTTCTTCAGAACCATTAAGACTGTTAGACATAACTTGTAATGTTCTTTAGAACCATTAAGACTGTTAGACATAACTTGTAATGTTCTTCAGAACCATTAAGTCTGTTAGACATAACTTGTAATGTTCTTCAGAACCATTAAGACTGTTAGACATAACTTGTAATGTTCTTCAGAACCATTAAGACTGTTAGACATAACTTGTAATGTTCTTCAGAACCAATAAGACTGTTAGACATAACTTGTAATGTTCTTCAGAACCATTAAGACTGTTAGACACAACTTGTAATGTTCTTCAGAACCATTAAGACTGTTAGACACAACTTGTAATGTTCTTTAGAACCATTAAGACTGTTAGACATAACTTGTAATGTTCTTCAGAACCATTAAGACTGTTAGACACAACTTGTAATGTTCTTCAGAACCATTAAGACTGTTAGACACAACTTGTAATGTTCTTTAGAACCATTAAGACTGTTAGACATAACTTGTAATGTTCTTCAGAACCATTAAGACTGCTAGACATAACTTGTAATGTTCTTCAGAACCATTAAGACTGTTAGACACAACTTGTAATGTTCTTTAGAACCATTAAGACTGTTAGACATAACTTGTAATGTTCTTCAGAACCATTAAGACTGTTAGACACAACTTGTAATGTTCTTTAGAACCATTAAGACTGTTAGACATAACTTGTAATGTTCTTCAGAACCATTAAGACTGTTAGACATAACTTGTAATGTTCTTCAGAACCATTAAGACTGTTAGACATAACTTGGGATGTTCTTCATGAACATCTCAATATTTAAAATACATAAAGACAAGAACCTTCACTTGGGTTATTAAAATTACTTTAATCTTTAAAACGAGAATTAAATTAGACTCGATGATTCAGTCTTTGTATATATACTGAGGGATTAAGTCTTTGTATATACACCGAGAGTTTCAGTCTTCGTATATACTCTGATTCAGTCTGTATATACACTGAGAGATTCGGTCTTTGTATATACAGTGAGAGATTCAGTCTTCGTATATACTCTGATTCAGTCTGTATATACACTGAGAGATTCGGTCTTTGTATATACAGTGAGAGATTCAGTCTTCGTATATACTCTGATTCCGTTTGTATATACACTGAGAGATTCGGTCTTTGTATATACAGTGAGAGATTCAGTCTTCGTATATACTCTGATTCAGTCTGTATATACACTGAGAGATTCGGTCTTTGTATATACAGTGAGAGATTCAGTCTTTGTATATACTCTAAGAGATTCAGTCTTTGTATATACACTGAGTCAAACTTTGTATATACACTGAGAAAGTGGTGGCCCGGCCTTGGCTCCCTCTTTAGGGAGTGTCTGAGACCTAAGTCTCCCATGGGAGGAGGCACAAGTACCTCCTCATCTTTGGGACCAACTGTCCCCAGGCCTAGCCACAAGCTAGGCCTCTCTGGTCTGCCATCCCCGCCCCAAGGGGGCAAATGGGAATGACAGTCTTGTGAGCTAAAGGCTCGGGCTCAGGCACCTACCCTACCCTAGAAGGGTTAGGCATGGTGTCGATGTCTTCTTAAACATTATTATTATTATTAAATATTAGCCGGTATTCTCCCGGCCCGGGCCTTTTCCAAGTGGTGGCCCGGCCTTGGCTCCCTCTTTAGGGAGTGTCTGAGACCTAAGTCTCCCATGGGAGGAGGCACAAGTACCTCCTCATCTTTGGGACCAACTGTCCCCAGGCCTAGCCACAAGCTAGGCCTCTCTGGTCTGCCATCCCCGCCCCAAGGGGGCAAATGGGAATGACAGTCTTATGAGCTAAAGGCTCGGGCTCAGGCACCTACCCTACCCTAGAAGGGTTAGGCATGGTGTCGATCAAGTAGTGGCTTATTATTATTATTAAATATTTGCCGGTATTCTCCCGGCCCGGGCCTTTTCCAAGTGGTGGCCCGGCCTTGGCTCCCTCTTTAGGGAGTGTCTGAGACCTAAGTCTCCCATGGGAGGAGGCACAAGTACCTCCTCATCTTTGGGACCAACTGTCCCCAGGCCTAGCCACAAGCTAGGCCTCTCTGGTCTGCCATCCCCGCCCCAAGGGGGCAAATGGGAATGACAGTCTTATGAGCTAAAGGCTCGGGCTCAGGCACCTACCCTACCCTAGAAGGGTTAGGCATGGTGTCGATGTACATGTACTATTATTATTATTAAAGATTAGCCGGTATTCTCCCGGCCCGGGCCTTTTCCAAGTGGTGGCCCGGCCTTGGCTCCCTCTTTAGGGAGTGTCTGAGACCTAAGTCTCCCATGGGAGGAGGCACAAGTACCTCCTCATCTTTGGGACCAACTGTCCCCAGGCCTAGCCACAAGCTAGGCCTCTCTGGTCTGCCATCCCCGCCCCAAGGGGGCAAATGGGAATGACAGTCTTATGAGCTAAAGGCTCGGGCTAAGGCACCTACCCTACCCTGGAAGGGTCATCGGGCATGGTGTCGATGAGCCCGAGGGATGCATTCCCATTAGTTTTATTAAATTATTAAAAATATTAGCCGGTATTCTCCCGGCCCGGGCCTTTTCCAAGTGGTGGCCCGGCCTTGGCTCCCTCTTTAGGGAGTGTCTGAGACCTAAGTCTCCCATGGGAGGAGGCACAAGTACCTCCTCATCTTTGGGACCAACTGTCCCCAGGCCTAGCCACAAGCTAGGCCTCTCTGGTCTGCCATCCCCGCCCCAAGGGGGCAAATGGGAATGACAGTCTTGTGAGCTAAAGGCTCGGGCTCAGGCACCTACCCTACCCTAGAAGGGTTAGGCATGGTGTCGATGTCTTCTTAAACATTATTATTATTATTAAATATTAGCCGGTATTCTCCCGGCCCGGGCCTTTTCCAAGTGGTGGCCCGGCCTTGGCTCCCTCTTTAGGGAGTGTCTGAGACCTAAGTCTCCCATGGGAGGAGGCACAAGTACCTCCTCATCTTTGGGACCAACTGTCCCCAGGCCTAGCCACAAGCTAGGCCTCTCTGGTCTGCCATCCCCGCCCCAAGGGGGCTAATGGGAATGACAGTCTTATGAGCTAAAGGCTCGGGCTCAGGCACCTACCCTACCCTAGAAGGGTGGTATGGCATGGTGTCGATGGCTCCCCATCTATATATGGAGTGATCCAGCTACATCAAGTCTCCACCAGGGTAGGAGGATCACCCATATATATATGGATGATCCAGCTGGATCACCCATATATATATGGATGATCCAGCTACATCAAGTGACCACCAGATGTAGCTGGAGCACCCATATATACGGGTCATCGACACCGTGCCTAACCCTTCTAGGGTTATTAGCTTATTCCCATTAGTCTTCTTCTCAAACATTATTATTAGCCGGTATTCTCCCGGCCCGGGCCTTTTCCAAGTGGTGGCCCGGCCTTGGCTCCCTCTTTAGGGAGTGTCTGAGACCTAAGTCTCCCATGGGAGGAGGCACAAGTACCTCCTCATCTTTGGGACCAACTGTCCCCAGGCCTAGCCACAAGCTAGGCCTCTCTGGTCTGCCATCCCCGCCCCAAGGGGGCAAATGGGAATGACAGTCTTATGAGCTAAAGGCTCGGGCTCAGGCACCTACCCTACCCTAGAAGGGTTAGGCATGGTGTCGATGTCTCCTCATCTTTGGGACCAACTTATGCATTATTATTATTATTAATTATTAGCCGGTATTCTCCCGGCCCGGGCCTTTTCCAAGTGGTGGCCCGGCCTTGGCTCCCTCTTTAGGGAGTGTCTGAGACCTAAGTCTCCCATGGGAGGAGGCACAAGTACCTCCTCATCTTTGGGACCAACTGTCCCCAGGCCTAGCCACAAGCTAGGCCTCTCTGGTCTGCCATCCCCGCCCCAAGGGGGCAAATGGGAATGACAGTCTTATGAGCTAAAGGCTCGGGCTCAGGCACCTACCCTACCCTAGAAGGGTTAGGCATGGTGTCGATGTAGGGGGATAATACGGGTCATCGACACCGTGCCTAACCCTTCTAGGGTTATTAGGTTAGCCCGAGCCTAAAGATTAGCCGGTATTCTCCCGGCCCGGGCCTTTTCCAAGTGGTGGCCCGGCCTTGGCTCCCTCTTTAGGGAGTGTCTGAGACCTAAGTCTCCCATGGGAGGAGGCACAAGTACCTCCTCATCTTTGGGACCAACTGTCCCCAGGCCTAGCCACAAGCTAGGCCTCTCTGGTCTGCCATCCCCGCCCCAAGGGGGCTAATGGGAATGACAGTCTTATGAGCTAAAGGCTCGGGCTCAGGCACCTACCCTACCCTAGAAGGGTTAGGCATGGTGTCGATGTCTTCTTCATTCCCACAAACATTATTATTATTATTAAATATTAGCCGGTATTCTCCCACAAGTTATTTTGGGACCAACTTATTATTAAAGATTAGCCGGTATTCTCCCGGCCCGGGCCTTTTCCAAGTGGTGGCCCGGCCTTGGCTCCCTCTTTAGGGAGTGTCTGAGACCTAAGTCTCCCATGGGAGGAGGCACAAGTACCTCCTCATCTTTGGGACCAACTGTCCCCAGGCCTAGCCACAAGCTAGGCCTCTCTGGTCTGCCATCCCCGCCCCAAGGGGGCAAATGGGAATGACAGTCTTATGAGCTAAAGGCTCGGGCTCAGGCACCTACCCTACCCTAGAAGGGTTAGGCATGGTGTCGATGTCCAACTTGTTTATTATTATTATTATTATTAAAGATTAGCCGGTATTCTCCCGGCCCGGGCCTTTTCCAAGTGGTGGCCCGGCCTTGGCTCCCTCTTTAGGGAGTGTCTGAGACCTAAGTCTCCCATGGGAGGAGGCACAAGTACCTCCTCATCTTTGGGACCAACTGTCCCCAGGCCTAGCCACAAGCTAGGCCTCTCTGGTCTGCCATCCCCGCCCCAAGGGGGCTAATGGGAATGACAGTCTTATGAGCTAAAGGCTCGGGCTCAGGCACCTACCCTACCCTAGAAGGGTTAGGCATGGTGTCGATGGCATGTAGGTGTCGATACATCAAGAAGGGTTAGATTAGCATGGTCATCTGACACCCCATGGCACAAGTACCTCCTCATCGATCCCGAGCCTTTAGCTCATAAGACTGTCATTCCCATTAGTCTTCTTCTCAAACATTATTAAATTATTATTATTAAATATTAGCCGGTATTCTCCCGGCCCGGGCCTTTTCCAAGTGGTGGCCCGGCCTTGGCTCCCTCTTTAGGGAGTGTCTGAGACCTAAGTCTCCCATGGGAGGAGGCACAAGTACCTCCTCATCTTTGGGACCAACTGTCCCCAGGCCTAGCCACAAGCTAGGCCTCTCTGGTCTGCCATCCCCGCCCCAAGGGGGCAAATGGGAATGACAGTCTTGTGAGCTAAAGGCTCGGGCTCAGGCACCTACCCTACCCTAGAAGGGTTAGGCATGGTGTCGATGGTGGCCCGGCCTTGGCTCCCTCTTTAGGGAGTGTCTGAGACCTAAGTCTCCCATGGGAGGAGGCACAAGTACCTCCTCATCTTTGGGACCAACTGTCCCCAGGCCTAGCCACAAGCTAGGCCTCTCTGGTCTGCCATCCCCGCCCCAAGGGGGCAAATGGGAATGACAGTCTTATGAGCTAAAGGCTCAGGCATTATTATTATTATTAAAGATTAGCCGGTATTCTCCCGGCCCGGGCCTTTTCCAAGTGGTGGCCCGGCCTTGGCTCCCTCTTTAGGGAGTGTCTGAGACCTAAGTCTCCCATGGGAGGAGGCACAAGTACCTCCTCATCTTTGGGACCAACTGTCCCCAGGCCTAGCCACAAGCTAGGCCTCTCTGGTCTGCCATCCCCGCCCCAAGGGGGCAAATGGGAATGACAGTCTTATGAGCTAAAGGCTCGGGCTCAGGCACCTACCCTACCCTAGAAGGGTTAGGCATGGTGTCGATGTTGACAACAGTACAATACAACATAAAATATAACCATGACATAAGTAACACATAAAGACTGTGCCTAGCACGCACCTAACCACAAAAACCTATAACACCACTGTTGCCCAACTTTATTACACTATCTGACGTGCATTAACCTCTTTACTCTCAAAACAAAACTGAATTGCAGAACACCAGTGACGAACAATAATGCACAGACATTAATACAAACATATCACATCATATCTCTGGACACCGTGCATGATCACAGCATCAACACTATGCAGTGCAAGGCACCAGAAACAAGTTGGAGCAAATACATGCAATTATTATAGCAAATCTCCAAATTACAATGTCATTACCGTAAATCAATATTACCACACACAATATGTATAATAAGTATAAAGTCCAGTCACACAAAAACTGGCCAGCTCCACAGGTGCTAGCACCCGTGGTCCACATATTATTCACTCATGCATCACTCATCCAACACTCTCGCAAAACTTTTGTTATCCATTACCAGGGAGGCAACCCTGTTTTCACCCCTGACTTCCCTACCCCACCAACACTTTCCAATCATACCCTCCCCTCCCTCGTCTATTACAAGTCTAATAAAACCTGTAACGTAAGTTGCCTATATCCCTCTGAAAAATCCTTCACCCACCTCCTCCCATAAATTTCCTTATTTCTACATACCGTTTTATAGAACGTTAACGCTAACACCCTCCTCTTCACCTCAGTAACCTGTTTGCCCCGCAATCCCCACACTATATAGATATAATCTGCCATAATGTACCCCACAGCTCTGATTACACTTTCCTCCCAACCCCCCACGTCGAGACTTAATGCTCTCAATACAGAAATTCCTTTACCTCCTATCCTATTTATCACCCTATTTAACCACCCCTTGACACTCCTCAGTCCATCACAAAAATAGACTACATGAAAAGCCGACTCCTCCCCACCACATATCCCACACTCCCCCCCGTCAACGACTCGTCTATCCCGTAGAACCACACCCGACGGTAAAATGCCATGCAGAAAACGATACATTACATCCCGAACACGAGGTTGCAACCTCATCCTACTCAACCTATTCCATATACTTCCCCATGCATACATGGGGAAAATTCCCTCTACAGGCGCTACAACCCTCCCGGCTAACAATCTACACAACCTACCTATTTTAACCTTTGCTGGCTCTCGATCCCACGCCAGAGCCCTCAACACATTTTCACACTCATGCAACTCAACTCCTGTATACATCCGTTGCAATCTGTTATGGATCCTGGCCAAACCCCCCCCACCCACACTTTCCCTCATCACCTCCCTTTTAATGAAGACACATTTGACCCTCCGCTTTAAGTCCAGCAATCCCAGCCCCCCCTTACTTACAGGTAACATTACCACATCTCTCTTAATCCAATCACAGCTCGAACCCCACAAGAATTTAAAAACCTTCCTAAGTATGTTCGTTATTGCTGGCCCAGTTAATGGGAACACGGCTGCCACGTGCCATACTTTGCTATACAGTAAGATATTAACAACAATGGCACGCTGCACAAGGGTCAAATGATAAGGTCGCAATGCACCCAAGCGTCCCTGAATCCTTTCTACCATCCTAAGCGAGTTTTCCATGCGTGCCACAGGTAGATCGTCTGCATAAATAAGACCGCAGATTTTTAACGAATGCACCTGCCTCCTCACAACTGCACTACCCCAATCAACCCTACCCGCCCAAGCTCCTAACCCCATGACCATCGATTTATCTGAATTTACCCTCATACCAGTTGCCCCTGCGAACATTTGTACTACCCCGTCTAATGTGTCCATTGACATCCCCTCCCTGATCAGAACAGTTGTATCATCCACATACCCAATTAAAACTGGCCAAACCCTCGCAACCTCACACCCTGGTCCCTCTACGTGACACATACGCTGCTCCATCAATCTATAAAAGGGGTCCTGTACGCACGCAAACAATAATTGTGACATAGGACACCCCTGCCTAAGTCCCCTACCCATTACAATCTTCCCACCCAATCGACCATTAATCTGTACTCTCGCCATTGCACCTCCATACAACGCCTCAACCCAGCCCACTATTTCTTCCCCAAACCCCTGACCCCTGAGGATGGCTTTCAATGCTTTCCGATCCACTCTATCGTATGCCCCTTGCCAATCGAGCGCCACCAAACCTCCCTCCCTCCCCCCCCCTTTTGCCTCCACGAAATCCCTAAGTAACCCATGCCCCTCCACCATAGACCTCCCTGGCAAACCAAACTGAGTTTTTGATACTACCCGCCCTACCACACACTTGACCCGATTTCCCAAAATCTTCGCAAACAATTTATAATCTGCGCATAACAACGAGATCGCCCGATAATCCCGAAGCGTATGCTGCCCCTTACCCTTCGGTACCAATACAACGACAGCCGTTGCCTGCTTCTCACCCAGCTCACCTCTCTCCTTCATGCAATTTAATAACCTAACCAGAAAATGCCTCAATAATTCCCAATGCTGCTGATAAAACTCTGCCGGGAGTCCATCAATTCCCGGTGCTTTGCCCTTTCGCATTCCACTTAAAGCCCTCCATATTTCCCCCTCAGTTATTTCCCCACCCAGTGCTTCCCTATCACTGTTACGCAACTGACATACCACACTCCCACACACCTGTTCTAAAACCCCATCCTCTACCCCTTCTCGTTGCCAGTACTTCTCATACCACTTGTCAGCAAACGCCCCCATTCCTTCCGTAGCTTGTATGACCTGCCCCTCCCTGTACCCTCCTATCGATTCATGAACCTCCAACCATGGAATAGTCATTGCCTGCTGTCTTTGTTTCTGCCTACGCAATACGCACGATGAAGGTCTATCGCCCCATAACACCTCTTCCACCCCCGCCTGTACCCTCACCGCTTGGAACCTCTCATCCTGTACCTCACGCAGCCTCCCTTTAATTGCCATAATTTCATCCATTGGATAAGTGCCCGCCACCGCCCCCCTCGCATAACAACCCCGTAATCTATCCTCCAAATAGTTAGCAAGCCCATATTTTAAAGAATTGATACGTTTCCCTTCCTTTACGTAATATTGCTTAATCCGTTCTTTAGCCACACCATCCCACCACATCACCACATCCTCTACCCCTTTTATCTCTGCACGTAACCCCTCCCACAGCGTCGCAAATCCCTCTATCCCCTCCTCATCACCTAACACACTTGTATTTAATTTCCAATATCCCCTAGATATACCTGCTAGTGACTCCCACGCCACCTCTGCTACTACCGCCCGATGATCCGAATAAGCTACTTCTATTGTACGGAAAAATGTCAACCCAACCCCTTGAGATATATACAGCCTATCCAACCTAGCAGCGTAACCCCGTCTTACAAAAGTGTGCTCTACCTCCCACGCCCCTCCTCCAACCGCATCCCGCAACTGAATATCCCTCAAAAGATCTCGCAAGGCCGCCGACACGTGCCCCGCCCCTTTTGGTTCCACGTCAGCCCTCCTAATAACGCAGTTCCAGTCGCCACCAACGATGGCCACTGCAGGTAAACCACGTAAGAAGAAAACTAGTTCTTCACATACAAAATCCCTTTTTACCCTCACATCATTTTCCGCTGGTGCATACACACATACAAAGGATACCCGCTGTCCCATCCACCACCCATCCACGCGCAATACTCTTCCCCCTCCCCCCCCCTCACTTCTTAGCAACACAAACGGGCTTGCCTCCCTGATCAATATACCCACACCACCTTTCAGACGTGCAGATGGCAGAGTCATGACCTGAAACCCCTCCACCTCGAGCACTCTTCCCTCCTTGAAATTGTGTTCTTGCAGGAACACTACATCCACCCTATATTTATACAGAAACATTCGAAACCATTCCTTCTTCACACTATTACACAGTCCATTTACGTTCACAGTCATACACCTAAGGCCTCTTTATAGTTTCCAACCCTTCCTCCTCTCTTCATTCATCCCAGGGCCTCCTGCCCCAGAGCCAGCACAAGGCTTCACACCATCAACCCCTCCCCCTTTTTTGCGATGCCTCTTATCGTGACTGCTTCGACATTGCTCTTCCTTCCTCCCAGACCTCTGCGCCGGCGTCAGGACATCATCTGAGTCTGACGCCGCCGCTCTCTTCCTCGTGATGCCCTCCACATCCATGTTATCTTCAGAGGTTCCCTCACGATGAACCTCTACCTCCACCACGCCCCGTACCACAGCACACGGCGACAACTCTCTCTTACTAGTTGGCCCGTCAACCCTGCTATGTTTTTTATCCTTACATTCCTCTACAGGCACCGCCGTGTCTCTCACCAGCTCAGGAACAACGTCCACTGCAGGCGGTGTCAATGTCCTTAACACTTCCTGAAGCTCTTCCTCTAGAGCCTGCACCTCCTCCTGCACTTGCACTTCTGTACTTTTCCTGTGAGTAGTAACAGATCCTTTTACATCACAGCTTACCTCACACATGCCATTCTCCTCTTTGGAATCCTCCACCTCTTCACTCCACAAGCGCCCAGGCCCTTGCTTGCGCACTGGGCTCTCAACAGCTATCACGCTGGTAACTGGTGCTTCACCAGTTTGCGCTGGCGCCCTCCTCAGCTTCACGCACTCTGCCGCCATATGGTCGTACGCCCCACATATTCTGCACGTACGTCTCTGTCCGGCATACGATACCATAACTTGCGTCCTGAAGTCCTCCAACACGACGTAAGACGGTATGGGATGTCTCAGAGTCATCTTCAGGGAAAAGGTACCCTCCGGACGTCCCATGTAAGCACCTGCCGTCCACTTGCCCTTTTGTGCCAGATGTACGGTTCCATATGTCTCAAAAACACTCCTTATGTCAGCCTCATCTGCCTCAAATGGGACATTACGTATCTTAACCCACGTAAAGTGGCGAGATACGTCGATCAAACGCACCTTCACAGCTGGAGTAGCGTCAAGACTCACGTCTTGGAACCTCGTCACCAAAGACTCATACACGGACGTGGAATTCAGTTTGACGAAGATTCTATAAGCCCCATTCAGGGCTACACCATACACCTCATCGTCCTGGATTCCATAGGTCTCCCTAATGATTGTTGGGAGTAAGACTTGCACTGAAGAGGGTGAAATCGCCCCACGAAGCAGCTCAATACCTATGGTATTTACGCGCCTCCTCACACTCAGCGCCATGTTGATACAAGGTAGCTCTCCTGAACAGCAGAGGGGTGCAGCGCACAACCTCACTCGACCATGGTCAGGCAGCGAATTGAACTGTCTTATCATCATGTTGACAATATATTATAAAACAATATTTATTATACGTACCATTATTGATAGTATTATTCATGGTGTAAAAATATATATTAAATGGGTTATTTAGCTGATATAAAAAGTATATAATAGGGAGGAAGTGGCCTGAATAAGACACTTATCCAAGGCTGGGAAATTTTATCAAACAAACCAGGATTGATAGAGTCTCCCCTGAAGGAGACCAGGATATATATACATGTATATATATATATATATATATATATATATATATATATATACATATATAGATATATATATATATATTATATATATTATTATTATATATATATTTATATATATACAGTGGACCCCCGGTTAACGATATTTTTTCACTCCAGAAGTATGTTCAGGTACCAGTACTGACCGAATTTGTTCCCATAAGGAATATTCTGAAGTAGATTAGTCCATTTCAGACCCCCAAACATACACGTACAAACGCACTTACATAAATACACTTACATAATTGGTCACATTCGGAGGTGATCGTTATGCGGGGGTCCACTGTAATGCATCAAAGAAAGGCATATAAAGGGTCTAGCCCACACCTCACTATCAAATCCCAGAACAAAGCAGCACCTGATGCGCGACTCATAAGAAAGGGAACACTGCAGCAGGCCTGCTGGCCCAACTAGACAGGTCTTTCACACAACCCACCAACAAACTAGTCTACCCAAGAATTAAGAATTTTAAAATTTATTATTTGTCCAATGTATTATTAAATTCTTCCCAAATTCTATTAATTATAAATGGATCTAATTTATATAACCCAAAGGAAATATTCATATTATTGTCAAAACTGCTTTTTATGAAACAAGATTCAATTATATTCCTGTCGACCATGGACTTGCTTGATACTACTTTCTCAACTTTTTGAAAATCAATTGGATGGTTAAAATCTCTCAAATGAATAAATAGAGCATTGGAATCTTGTCCAGTTCTAATGCTATATTTATGTTGTTTTAATCTTAGTTCGAGATTTTTACCAGTTTGACCGTAATAAACTTTATCGCAAATTTTACAAGGAATCTTATAGACACATCCGTCAGCATTTTTGGGGGAATTCTTTATCAAAAGTTTTTTTACTGTATCAAGATTTTTAAATACAACTTTAATATTAAAAGTCTTAAGAAGAGAAGGCATATCAACCAAGTTTTCATGGTAAGGGAGAACCAACATATTTTTAGTTGAATAAGGCTGGTTGTCCCTTTTTGGATTGTAAAAAGTATTTCTAGCAACTTTAAAAGATTTATCAATTACGTTTCTTGGGTATTTCAAATCATTACCTATTTCATAAATTTTGGATATTTCCTCATCTATGAACTCAGGACTACAAATTTGTAAAGCTCTCAAAAACATTGATGAGAAAACAGACAGTTTGACTCTATTTTGATGTGAAGAATAATAGTGGACATAGGAACAGTTATTTGTAGGTTTTCTGTAAATTTTAAATTTGAATTCATTATTACCCTTAATAACTAAAACATCTAGAAAAGGCAATGAGTTATTTTCTTCAAACTCAACAGTAAAGTTTATAGAATGGGCTAAGCTATTTAATTTTCCAAGGAAATGGTGTATATCTACATTCTTGGGCATAAGACACAAAATATCATCAACATATCTGAACCATTTAACTCTGTTAGGGAGGATTGTGTTAAGTAACCTTGTTTCAAAAAATTCCCTGTATAGGTTACTAAGAACAGGTGAAAGAGGTTTTCCCATTGCCATACCAAACTTCTGAGTGCAAAACTTATCATTAAATACAAATTTTGCATCAACAATGCAAAGTTTAATAAGTTTAATGATAGTAGGAACTGGCAATGGTAAATCATAATTAACGAGTTCTTCAGATAAGAAACTTAATAAATCATCAACAGGAACTTTCGTAAACAAGGAAGTAACATCAAAACTAACCATGTTAAAATCATTTAAAATCTATTCTTTCACAGTGGTTGTTTTGCATATTCTGAAATCACCTGTTTACTGTGATCTTATTGCATATATATATATATATATATATATATATATATATATATATATATATATATATATATATATATATATATATATATATATATATATATATATATATATATATTAATTTGCATATAAGGATTAAAGTAATGTTGATACAAGTGTATATGTGCAATACAACTATTAAGGTTTCAATCGACACCATGCCCAGCCCTTCTAGGGTAGGGTAGGTGCCTGAGCCCGAGCTTGCAGCTCACAAGACTGTCATTCCCATTAGCCCCCTTGGGGCGGGGATGGTAGACCAGAGAGGCCTAGCTTGTGGCTAGGCCTGGGGACAGTTGGTCCCAAAGATGATGAGGTACTTATACCTCCTCGCATGGAAGACTTAAGTCTCAGACACTCCCTAAAGAGGGAGCCAAGGCCGGGCCACCACTTGGAAAAGGCCCGGGCCGGGAGAATGCCGGCGAATCTTTAATAATAAATATTAAGGTTCTACGCAGTCGACAGCCGATAATCTTCAAACTTAAGTAATTTGCTGTCCATTGTAGCAGTTTTTGAACAAGTATGTCAGCTGACTTTGATCTTAGTCTCGTCAAGTTTGTACGTAGTGTTGCACATGTACTCACCTAATTGTGGTTGCAGGGGTCGTTTCATAGCTCCTGGACCCGCCTCTTCACTTGGCACTACTGGATCAATCACTCCCTGCTCTGTGAACTTTATCATACCTCTTCTTAAAGCTATGTATGGATCCTGCCTCCACTACATCACTCTCCAGACTATTCCACTGCCTAACAACTCTGTGACTGAAGAAATACTTCCTAACATCCCTGTGATTCATCTGAGTCTTCAACTTCCAATCGTGACCCCTTGTTGCTGTGTCCCATCTCTGGAACATTCTGTTTCTGTCCACCATGTCGATTCCTCTCAGTATTTTATATGTTATCATGTCCCTCCTGTCCTTCAGTGACGTAAGGTTAATTTCCCTTAACCTCTCCTCGTAGTACATGCCCCGTAACTCCGGGACTAGTCTCGTTGCAAAGCAACGTGCAAGTGACGTGCTTGCCCAGGTGTGGGTTCCAAATTGGTGCTGTATACTTCAATATAGGCCTAACGTACACAGTGTGTCAGCATAGTTGCTGATCCCTGTATTCCCAGTATTATATAGCATAGCATATTAGTATCATCCCTGTGCTTTAGACACGAGATCCCTCGTAGGCCTTTGGCTTTGTGTGACGTCATGGGGATACACATGGGCAGTGATCCCCCTGTCCCGGCCTCACTCGGCGGCAGTCCATACAGGCGTAGACAGGCTAGGCAACTGTGGCTCCATCTCTCATCTCAGTCTGACAATACACCTACCATCCTACAAGTGTGTCTACCTTATCCTACGATATCTCCATTCAAGAACCCTTACGATAAATGGTGACAGCGGTGAGCCTGTAATTCTGACGATTACAGCAATTTCTGGAGATAAAATTGTCGACCAGCAAGACGGCCATTTCGTGTCACCAGTAGGCCTACCGAGGTTCACCCCATCCAGCTACCTCAAGCCAGCTACTCTACCAGCTTCTACATTATTCACTGGTCAGTCTCTTTGTATTAGTGGTTATCTGCTTTTGCATTACTCCCGAGGGGTTGACCCGAGTTTGCAAAATAAGCCAGTTTCCAGTCTGTGGTGGGGGAGTCAGAACACCCGAGCCCAGTCCAGCCTAGCCTACTCCATCCAATTATTTTGCCTGTCAAGCCAGCTTCCACCCCTGCTGTGCTCATCGTGTGAAGTTATCAAGCTATTCTGTGTGAAGGGTTAAGATAAGCCAGCTAGCAACTAACCCAGGTGTCTTACCCCAGTACTCGAGCAAGCCACATGAGTAGTCTCCATCGCTTGTGATTCAAGCTCCAAGCATTCTGAGTGCTCCTTGTCATCCTTGTGGTGTTGTAGTATTTCGTGGGTTTATTTTAAGCCAGTCGGCAGTGTGTGTTTTCTCAGTGAGGCTTACGACGTTCAACCCATAAGCCCAACCACTCACGATCACGTGTGTCGCACCATTGCCGGTCTCAGACGCCTCGCTCAGCCATTACCCACAAACCCAACTACAGTCGGCCATTACAACTCACCTACCTCATCAGTGTTTTGGTGCACTGCTAAGGGTTGTAGCACCATATTTTAAGGACCACATAGGGGGTCAAGAGCTAGAGTGTGTCGCGCCATCTTTAAAAGCCTCCTATGTGTTGTCTCTCGCCGATTTAAGCGCAATTCTACGATCATCTGTCCAGAGGACAGCAGCAGGACGATATAAACAATCCATCAGTCTCATTCTTCAAGTTGTTACAGCGATAATATTTTTTTTTAGAGACATTTGCGAGTGTTGAGACATTTCTTTTGTGTTCCCAGTGAATTTTTCTCTTAGTGACATTCAGTGACTCTTGATCAGACTCAGTGTTTATCATGTACTGATTGCATTAATTTCTTTAATCTCCTTAATTCAGTGTTAATTTTCGTGCATTATTTTATATCTGTTGTGTTGTGTATCTTTTTATACACTTGAAGTAAGTACTTAGTGTTTCCTTTGTTGTGTGTGCAACATATGAGCAGTATAGAACTTGTGTTTAAACTTCAGAATTCCAGTGAATTAATTCAGTAATTTTTCACCTCATATTCTGCATCACAACTCAGTGTTGTCTGTTATTTTTTTTCTTCCCAGCATTTGTGTAATTTTATTTTTGTTCCCT